>NW_020202044.1:25385-35866 GCF_001531365.2 Cynara cardunculus var. scolymus
TGTAAAATATCTAGAAAGTTAGATCCCGAATTAATAATCAAAGCAAATTATTTTTTAAAAGAAAGTAAAAAACTAAGAAATTTTTCGACTTAGATAAAATAGCACAAAATTTTAACTATAAAAAAAATTTAAACTAAAAAAAAATTCTTAAAAGAAAAATAAATCTAAAAAAAATTGAATACTAAAAAAAATATCTAAAACATTTATTCTAACAAAAATAAAACTAAAACAAATAAAGACTAAAAGAAAAACTTAAAAAGAATTAAAACAAAAAAACATAACAATCGGATTAGAAATCCGGTCAACAAAAGAAACAAAAAAAATCTAACACAAACCGTAAACCGGACATTTATCAACCGGATTATGGTTGATCGGAGTAAACTCCGGTCACCTTCTCCGGTGAATAATCCGGTCAAAACTCAAACATTAAAAACTGTAAATCGACAAAAACAACAAAAACAACAAATAAAAAGTAAACCTAAACTAACCTAAAATCTAAATCGAACAACTCTAAAAACTTATCAAAACTAACAAGTTTTATTAGAATCAATTAATGAGATTTAGTTCATTTTTAAGTTTCAATCGATTTAACATTCCAAAATGATTAGATTCGTGGTTTATTTTCAGATTCAATAGAATAAAGTCCAATATAATAACAGTCCAATAGAATCATAGTCCAAGATTAATCCAAATGAAATAACATTAAACCTTTAAGAATAGGGAAACAACAGAGATTGAATTGAAGGTATGAAGAACTTGAGCGATTTAACAATTGATAAAGTTGACCGGAGACGATGAGTGAACTGTGGCAATCGATATAAGATAAAAGTAAAAAGTGAAGTGTAAAAATCGATCGTATATTTATAGTGAAAGTCAAAAACTGTTCAAATTCTAAACCGCTCAAGGCTTATCCGGATTAGGATAAATCGGACAAGAGGTGTCCGATTTAAAGAATATTGAAAGAACTAAGAGTTAATCCAAAAAATAAATCGCTCAAGGCACAAGCGATTTAGAAGAACACCAGTCGAGGGTCATCGGATTTAAGAATAAACAGCTTGAGAGTCGATCGATTTATGAATAAACCGCTCAAGAGTCGATCGATTTAAGAATAAACCGCTTAATGGATGATCGATTTAACAATAAATCGCTCAATATAGGACTTAAATCGCTCAAAGAACAAGCGATTTAAACACTTCGAATGCACAAAAGAAACAAGCGATTTAGACATTCGTTCAATAAAACCAAGCGATTTAGTAATCCGCTCAACTCCTTAGGAAACATATCTAATTTTATCTGGATAAGAGTTTATCATATAGCCTTTTGTCCAGATTAGCCTAAATCGGACACTACTTTGTCCGGATTTCTAATAAATCGGACAAGTGTTGTCTGGATTAGTCTAAATCGACCAAACACTTATTTTTTTAAACTCTAAATCTTTAAAAAATTAGATAATGTTTAATAACCTGTAAGAAAAATTTTAACCTGTCAGTTCATACAGATAAAATCACTTCCCCTCAAAATATGACTCAGATAAAATACAGATAAAGATCCACACTACCCCTCAAATATAGATTTTCACGATCAAGAAATTAAAATCAGATAAAAAATTGAAACATTGACTTGTATTAAAAAATACAGATATTTTGACCAAATGAATTTGAATTAAATACAATTCAACATATTGAACTATTTTTAATAAAAATTCAAATTTTCAAATTAAGCATGCATACCTAACATAGATACGAGAAAGCTAAAGCATTTTCATTTAAAGCTTTCGTAAATAAGTCAGCTAATTAAAATTATGTATTTACAAAATACAGTTCAATGGTTCCTTTTTCTACATGATCTTTAATAAAATGATACCGGATATCTATATGTTTGGTCTTTGTGTGTTGAACAGGATTACATGATATGGCAATTGACTTTTAGAATCACAATAAATGGGAATTTTATTAAAAGAACCTGTAGTCTCTTATCTATATTTGCATCCATAAAACTTGAGAACAGCAGCTAGCAGCAGCTACTTATTCAGCTTTAGCAGTAGATATGGACACACAGTTTTGTTTCTTTGACGCCCAACTAACTAATTTGTCTCCCAAAAATTGTAGATGTCCCGAAGTACTTTTTCTCTCCAACATACAACCTGCGTAGTCTGCATCTGAGTAAGTTGTCAGTTCAAAACTAGTACCCTTGGGGTACCAGAATCCAAGATTAGCAGTCCCTTTTAGATAACGGAAAACACGCTCAACAGCACTTAAATGGGACTCCTTTGGATTAGCCTGATATCTGGCACAAAGATGTGTTAAAAACATAATATCCGGTCTACAAGATGTCAAATACCTTAAAGAACCAATCATGCATCGGTATGTTTTCTGATCTACAGCTTTTCCAGACGGATCAACATGTATTTTCGTTCCATGAGCCATATGTGTTTTGATAGATTAACAGTTTTCGAAATTAAATTTCTTCAGGATATCAAAAATATATTTTGTTTGACAAATAAAAATTCCTGAAGATAATTGTTTTACTTGAAGCCCTAAAAAGAAGTTCATCTCACTCATCATGCTCATTTTAGAACGCGAAACCATTAAGGCAAAAATGTTTTTGCAGTATTTTGGGTTCGTAGATCCAAATATTATGTCGTCTACATAAATTTGTATCAAAATAATATCCGTCTTTTCCTTTTTAATGAAAAGGGTTGTGTCAATATTACCTTTTCGAGAAGCCTGATTTTACCAGAAATTCTGATAAGATGTCATACCAGGCTCTCGGAGCTTGTTTAAGACCATATAGAGCTCGGTCGAGGATATATACGTGATGCGGCTTTGACTGATCCACAAAAGCCTCTGGTTGAGCAACGTAGACTTCTTCCTTGAAAAGACCATACAGGAATGATGTCTTGACGTCCATCTGGTACATTGCGAAGTTCTTGTGTGCAGCGTACGCCAGAAACATCTGTATTGCTTCGATCTGTGCTATCGGGGCGAAGGTTTGGTCGTAGTCAACACCTTCTTGTTGATTGTATCCTTTAGCGACGAGTCGAGCCTTATTTCTGACAACAACGCCGTCTTCATTCTTTTTATTCTTGAATACCTATTTTGTACCGATAATCGTCTTATTGTTAGGACGAGGTACCAATCTCCAGACTTTCAGTGCTTCAAACTGGTTCAGCTTCTCTTGCATCGCGAGTATCCAATYCGGATCAGCTAAGGCTTCAGACACCTTAGTTCGTTCAATGTTACTTAGAAACATGGAGTATAGACATTCATTAGCTGTAGCAGACCGAATACGAATAAGTGCTGATGGTGTTGGAGATATGCCCATTGTCACAACATAATTCACATTGCATTCTTCTATTGGGTCGCACGCAAAGTCCAAATAAGGTGCAAGAATAAAACGTAAGGGACTAAGTTTGTTAAACATCATGTTTGATGGTTTAAATTAGAAACTTATAAAAGATATAAGTCATCCTTAAAATACATTGTAAATTGAAGGGTTTAGCTTGCAATTTACCAAAGTTGGAAGGGTTGATTTGAAAATTTGAGAAAGCACTCAAGTACGCATGGCATGGGGACTTGTGCCACTTGAGTGGCTCTCTTTTTTCTTCTCTTCTTTATGGTTTGGCCGTAGGATATACATACATACAAGAAAAGTTCTTTTTTTCTATCTACACACACACTAGTGTGTGTTCTTGGTGTTCTTGGTGTTCTTGAGCCAAACTTGAAGAAGATAGRGGACTCTTTTGCACCTATACTTGGAGCTTTGGGTGTGAACACATAGAGGAACTCTCCTTTTGGGTTCTCCTTGCAAGTGAAGGTCGAAATTCTTTCTCTATCTCTTGTTATGTTGCTTAATCTCTTGTACATTGGATCCTTTTCTTGTTGGATGGTTATTATGTTTTTTGCTTCCATTGCATGTATATTTTTTGTTATAACCATCCTCCAACAAATGGTATCAGAGCCACTTGTACAAAGATTTAGCACATCTTCATCTTTTCTTCTAAGAAATTGGTTTAGATCATGTATTTGTGCACACTTTTGGGAAAGGGTGTGCATGTTGCATGTAGAACCAGTTCTAGTTTTTCACTTCTAATTTTAAGTTTCCTTTCCCTTTTTAGTTTAGATTTCAAAACCTCAAAGTTTTAATCTTTTAAAGGTTTAAAAATCTTGATTTAAAAGGTTCATCTTTTAACCTTCTTAAACTTTGTTTTGAAGTCCGAAAAACACCCATTTTGAGCTGTATTTTAATCCAATAAAAAGGTTATCTTTTGGGGTTGTTTTAGACCATATTTCAACATGTTTTGGGGCTGTTTTGGACAGCCTATAAGGCTGTTTCGAAGCTGCCAGGACAGCAGCCTTTGAGCTGTAACTTAAGCCTAAAAAATTCAAGTTTAAAACTCGGTTTTGATTGTAAAATGTTAACTCTTTTGTGCTGCCTTTTAGGGGCTGTTTTTGGCTGTATTTTAAGAAGTTTTGGGGCTATTTCTATGTAGTAAATAGACCAAGAACTTGAAAAAATTGGCTCTTTGTTTTGTGTAAAAAAAGGGATATAAAAGGAAATTAAAGTCTAGTGAAAACCATTTTTATAGAAGTAGTGTTTTCTTTTCTAAATGAAATAAAACTTAGTTGTTGTACTATAGAAGAAAATTTTTATTATTTCTTTTTGATTGAAATATGTTTGTGTTTTCCCAAATATTTTGATACACTTGCATGTTGTTGCTTGGATGGTTTTTGGCATGAAAACCATACATGCATAAACATAAAAGTGTGTTTATATGTTTATGTAGTCGATTTTATTATTGATACATTGTAACATATAAACTAAGATTGATTTTAGTGCTAAAATTGTATGTTTAATCAATCTTTATCAAAATATTCCCTTGCATGGATTTGGCACTCCATTCTATTCTTTGTATGTGTGTATATCCGGTAACATTTGCCTCTCTAGACCTATGTGTGATGTTTGGTTGTTATTATTTGATTCATTTAAAAGATGTAATAATTTGCACGACTTGCATGTCGTTTCATTCATCTGTTGTAATGTATTTGCGACCTACGAGTCGTTTCTTTTTCATTATGTATTTGTAAAATAGCATAGTAATAGAATAGTTTTTCCATTTTATTTGTTTTTGTAATGGAAGATCAAGACAACCAAATGGAGTCATGGAGATTGACGTCCAGACGGCGAACCATCCGGGTATCACTTGGTGATGGCGTGTTTAGTGGGAGCGATTCATGACGCTTGGTTATGTCCCTTAGATTGACCATGTTTTTCCGTGTGTTGGCTCACCGGAAAAACGCATAGGACTTGAGGCATTGTTACCGTTATTTGTATGTTGTGGTTGCTTTATTATTTGTATATATTTTGTCTAGGCCCCGCATGCTAGAAAAATGATTTAAAATAGTTAAAGAACCACAAAGTTTTAGTTAAATGATACAACTTATAAAAACAAAAACCCGTTTTTGAATAAAAGGTAAATCAAGCGCTATCCATGACTAGATCACACTTGAACTAACCGTCTTCCGGTGTGGGTAGTGCTATAGCCAACACATCGGAGGGACGCTAGGAATAGTGATTGATGTTCGCGATACCCGAGAGTCTTGGGCCGGATATCACGTGCTTTTAGTATGGAGGATTTACAATCCGGACCTGTGATCCGCGGCATACCCGTCACGGTAAAGGATTAGCGTTGAAGAGATTAAACATGCCAAATGACACAATAGATGTCACCGAATCCCGCAAGGCATTAAGAGTTTCAAATGTTGAAATTGGTAAAATAGTTACCTACCTAAATAGCTTTTAGTCTACGATCTGCAGCATACACATCGTATCTAAAAGTGAAATATGGATCTTAACCTTGTTAAAATTAATTTTGTTTCAAACAAAATGGGTAATTAATTTAACAAGGATTATTTAACTCAAATCTCTAAAACCTTTTTTTCTACAATGATAGATGGCAAACAACAACGCGAATTCTGTTTTATCAAACTTCTGCTTGAAAGGTCTCCTTGAGAAAGAAAAGCTCACGGGCTTGAACTTCATGGACTGGTCCAGACAACTGGGGATAGTCCTCATAATGGACAACATGGAAAAGGCCATCAAGGAACCACTTCCTCCTGCACCACCGCCAGGATCTAATAGGGCGACTGTCGAAGATTATGAGAAACGCCTTAATGAGTCAAACATGGTTGCTTGCCTCATGCTAGCCACTATGGTGCCAGAACTCCACAAGAATATAGATCATCTTGGGGCATATGACATGATCAAACAGTTGCAGGACATGTTCCAGCAGCAAGCAAGGCAAGAACGGTTCAACACTCATAGAGCTCTGGTGGATTGCAGAATGGCATCGGGAAGCAGTGTCAGTGTTCATGTTTTGAACATGAAAGCACTTATTGACAGGCTTGCGCATCTTGGTTTCCCTGTAAGTCAGGAGTTTGCCACGGATATTATCCTAAACTCACTATCTAGTTCATTTGAGTCTTTTGTGCTCAATTATCACATGAACAATATGGAGAAAACCATCATGGAGCTTCATGGCATGCTGAAAACTGCTCAAGCTAACATGCCCAAAGCCAAGACCGCTACCCCGACGCTTACTATAAAGGGAGGAGGAGTCAAGAAGAAGAAGCCTAAGACCCCTAAAGGCAAGGGTAAAGGGAAGGTTGGTTCATCCAACTCCAAACCCAAGCCAGAGGGTAACTGTCCAAAATACCAGAAGGAGCTGAAAGAGCTAAAGGCCAAGGGTGTTGGTCCTTCAGGTATGTTTATGATTGAACTCCACAATACCTCTACGTCAAACTCTTGGGTGTTAGACACCGGATGTGGTACTCATGTTTGTACTAATCTACAGTGACTAAAAGGAAGTAGGCGGCTGAGACGCGAAGAGCTCGACCTAATCATGGGAAACAAACAAATAGCTACCGTTGAATGGATTGGGAGTTATGAGCTCACTTTTGATTCCGGTCTTATTGTGTTTTTGAAAAATGTATCCTACTCCGCCGAGATGGCGAAAAACATTAGTTCTTTTTGGGCTTTATATAATGATGGTTTCGATTTTAAATTTGATAATGGCTCTATTCTTGTATTGAAGAATGAGGTATTTTATTTCAAGGCTAGTCCTTGTAATGGAATATATGAAACCACCATAAGCTTGAGACACAATTATAGTTCAATCTTGAATGTTGATTCGATTTCATCCGAAGAAAATTTGGACAAAACGTACCAATGGCATTGTCGACTTGGCCACATTAACAAGAAACGCATCGCCAAACTCCTAGTGGATGGGATTTTGGAATCATTTGATCACACATCATATGATGAATGCGAATCTTCTTTAATGGGGAAGATGACAAAAGCACCATTCACAGGAAACTGTGAGCGGGGCAAAGATTTGTTGGATCTTGTACACACTGATGTGTGTGGACCGTTCATATTAGCTACTAGACACGTTGAAAAATACTTTGTTACATTTAATGATGATTTCAGTAGATATGGATATGTTTATCTTATTAAACATAAGTCTGAAACCTTGGAGATGTTCAAGACATTCCAGAACGAAGTAGAGAATCAACTAAATAAGAAGATCAAGATTCTCAGATCCGATAGGGTGGTGAGTATCTTTGTCTTGAATTAAGCGATCATCTTAGAAATTGTGGGATCATCTCACAATTAACTCCTCCAGGAACACCACAACATAATGGTGTAGTTGAGAGGAGAATCCGAACATTGTTAGATATGGTTCGATGCATGATGAATCGCACAACACTTCCAGTAAGTTTCTAGGGATATGCCTTGGAGACAACTGCTAAAGTCCTCAACCTCTTACCAACCAAGAAGGTTTCCAAGACACCATCTAAAATATGGAGTGGACGTGTTCCCTCACTAGCATATTTAAGAATCTGGGGTTGCGAGGCTTACGTTCTTCGTGAGACTCAAGACAAATTGGAACCCAGATCAGAAAGGTGTTACTTTGTTGGATATCCTACTGGATCTTTTGGATATTTGTTTTACAAACCTTCTGAGAAGAATATCTTTATTGCTCGAAGGGCAGTCTTCCTAGAAAGGGAGCTGATGTCCAAAGAAATCAGTGGGAACCGAATTGATCTTGAAGAAATTAAAGAATCAACCAACATGGAATCCGAAGTTGGTACCAACTCTAGTCAACAGGTTGAAGAACCTGAAGTTGATAGAGAATCTGACATTCAGCCTCAACCTGTTCGCAGGTCTGATAGAGTACGTCATGCACCAGAAAGATATGGTTTATTCATTTCTGATGGTGATGAATCACTGGCAGATCTTGGAGAACCTACCAGTTATCAGGAAGCCATGGCAGGCCCAGAGTCTGTTAAATGGAAGGAGGCTATGGAAAGCGAGATAGAATCCATGTATGATAATCAAGTCTGGGACTTGGTTGACCAAACACCTGATGTGAAGACAGTTGGGTGGAAATGGGTCTTCAAGAAGAAGACCGACATGGATGGAAAAATACACACATATAAGGCCAGACTGGTGGCAAAGGGTTATACGCAAACTCATGGTGTAGACTACAAAGAAACCTTCTCACCAGTGGCTATGTTGAAATCTATTAGGATATTGATTGCTATAGCAGCATTTCATGACTATGAGATATGGCAAATGGATGTTAAAACCACCTTCCTTAATGGAAAGCTAATTGAGGATGTGTTTATGACACAACCTGAGGGTTTTGTACATCCTAAGCACCCAAATAGAGTGTACAAGCTTCAAAAATCCATTTATGGACTCAAGCAAGCGTCTCGCAGTTGGAATCTTTACTTTAATGAGAAAATCAAAGATTTTGGTTTTATGAGAAGTGAAGACGAGTCATGTGTATATGTCAGAACCAGTGGGAGTGTTGTAATCTTCCTTATATTGTATGTTGATGACATACTGCTCATAGGAAACGATATCCCGGCACTTCAGAGTGTCAAAKCTTGGCTGGGGAATTRTTTTTCCATGAAAGACATGGGAGATGCAGCTTATATATTGGGCATCAAGATCTACAAAGATAGATCTAGGCGGCCAATTGGGTTAAACCAAAGTACATACATAGATAAGGTCTTGAAGAAATTCAAGATGCATGACTCCAAGAAAGGGTTCATACCTATGGTTCATGGTGCGGCACTGAGTAAAAGTCAGTGTCCTAGTTCCACTGAGGATCTAGAAAAGATGAGTCGGGTTCCGTATGCATCTGCTGTGGGATCGATCATGTATACCATGATATGTACTAGACCTGATCTATCGTATGCTTTGAGCTTGACAAGTAGATATCAGGCCAACCCTTGCGAAGCCCATTGGACAGCGGTTAAGAACATTCTCAAGTACCTGAGAAGGACAAAAGATATGTTCTTAGTCTATGGTGGCCAAAAGGAGTTATGTGTAAAGGGCTATTAAGATGCCAGCTTTCAAACAGATAGAGATGATTCATGCTCTCAATCAGGATTCGTGTTTTTGTTAAACGGAGGAGCAGTTACTTGGAGAAGTTCCAAGCAAAGCACCGTAGCCGATTCAACAACGGAGGCTGAGTATATTGCAGTCAATGAGGCTGCAAAGGAGGCCATGTGGATGAAGAAATTCATTACGGATCTCGATGTGGTTCCCAGCATTGAAGATCTGTTAGAGATCTTCTGTGACAATGAGGGTGCAGTCATCTTGGCTAAAGAACCCAGGTCACATAAGCGCACACGACATATACTCAGGAAGTTTCATTACGTCCGGAAGGTTGTTGAAGATGGAAATATCATCATTAGTAGAGTCGACTCAAATAGGAACTTGGCTGATCCATTCACCAAGCCCCTCCCTCAGACCAAGCATGATGCTCATACTAAGTCTATAGGCATTAGAGTCGAAAATGATATTTGATTGTATTTTGTTTAGTTGATTTGAGATATGGAACTAAAGCAGTATCACTTTAATATGTGACTTATTGATATTTTATATGCTTAGAGCAGTCACTTCATCACTGTATTACTGTGTTCCAAATTTGCATGTTTTATACTTCCTTGAATACTAGGTTATTCGAAAATATCCACAGTCGGTTGTTTATCTAATAGAAGGGATGAACGGATTAAGACTGAAGTGAGGTGTAAGTTGATATCCATAAATGTGGATATAGCATTAGAATGCAACTACACTCACATGGACTTGACAGAGATCAAGTCTTGGAGTGATCCGTACTTAGAGATTACTTCATGGTTTCAGTCACGAGTAACTCTAAGATGGTAATATCTATTGTCCTAAAGTAGAGATGCATGAGATTCCTGACATGAAGTCAGTTGTGCTTTGACCATACTCCAACGTTGTCCGTAACAGGATGACCATAAAGGGTATGATCAGGTATGACATGATTAGTGGGGAAATATATGTAGTCAAAGCTATTTGTTCCTTTCACCTAGTAGTGAAAGCGATATCTATGGGCCCCTTGATGATTTGGTGCTGACGCTAAATGTATGGCCATACTT
>NW_020202044.1:36206-41583 GCF_001531365.2 Cynara cardunculus var. scolymus
ACATTGCATGCTCCTATTGGGTCGCACGCAAAGTCCAAATAAGGTGCAAGAATAAAACGTAAGGGACTAAGTTTGTTAAACATCATGTTTGATGGTTTAAATTAGAAACTTATAAAAGATATAAGTCATCCTTAAAATACTTTGTAAATTGAAGGGTTTAGCTTGCAATTTACCAAAGTTAGAGGGGTTGATATGAAACTTTGAGAAAGCACTCAAGTATGCATGGCATGGGGACTTATGCCACTTAAGTGGCTCTCTTTTTTCTTCTCTTCTTTATGGTTTGGCCGTAGGATATACATACACACAAGAAAAGTTCTTTTTTCTCTCTACACACACACTAGTGTGTGTTCTTGGTGTTCTTGAGCCAAACTTGAAGAAGATAGGAGAACCTTTTGCACCTATACTTGGAGCTTTGGGTGTGAACACATAGAGGAACTCTCTTTTTGGGATCTCCTTGCAAGAGAAGGTCGAAATTCTTTCTCTATCTCTTGTTATGTTGCTTAATCTTTTGTACATTGGATCCTTTTCTTGTTCGACGGTTATTATGTTTTTTGCTTCCGTTGCATGTATATTTTTGTTATAACCATCCTCCAACAGATGGATCACCAATAGCTTGATGTATTGGATGATTCCTGGTCCACTTCTTGCTATGAGGTAGGGGAACATAGGAACTTTGATATAAGTTTTGATCAGTGTAAGCATTTGGGGAGTTAATCGGAACAGGTTCAGGTGAAGGTTCAATATTTGGAACTGGAGTGGCTATATATCTGACTGAGGTATGGTATTTTCATCTTGCACGACCGATACCTCTGGCACATCAGAATTTACACCCCCTTCATGCTGAACTGGACCGTCAGGAGTTTCCATCTCAATCTCTTCATCAATTTCTTCCGTTTCTTCTTCAGTTTCAGTTACTGGAACATCAGGAGATGGACCAGATAACTGTTGTTCGGTATGAATATTCCTGGACAAATCATTAGACTGATTAGATTTATTTTCGAAACAGTCTTCATAAAAATTCTCAAACAATGAATCTAAATTAGTATTATCGATATTTGAAGACTCAGGTTTATCAGCTTTTCGCTTAGTATTAATTATCAGCCCAGGTCCTGAACCGTGTTGTTCAGAAGCCACATCAATGACTTCATCAAATGACACGTTCACCCTCTCATTGATGATTTTAGTCCTTTTGTTGTAGACCCTATATGCAGCAGACGTTTTTGAATAGCATATGAAGACAACTTCATCAACCTTTGCAGTGAACTTCCCTATGTCCTCTTTGTCATTTAATATAAAACACCTGCAACCAAATACTAGAAAGAATTTGATATTAGGTATTCTTTTGTTTATTATTTCATATGGAGTTTTACCAAACCTTTTATGAACGAGAGATCGGTTCTGGGTAAAACAAGCAGTCATCACTGCTTCAGCCCATAGAAATAGTGGATGCTTTGAACAGGTAAGTAGTGTACGGGCCGCTTCCACCAATGTTCAATTTTTACGCTTAACAACACCATTCTGTTGCGGTGTTCGGGCTGCCGAGAACGTATGTATAATACCGATGGATTCGAAGAATGAGCCGAGTGTATTATTCTTGAATTCGGTTCCGTTGTCAGTTCTGATTTTCTAAACTGGTAGTTGCAGATTATTTTGAATTGTTTTCAAGAAAGTGATTATTGTCTCAATCGCTTCATCCTTTGTCCTCAGAAAATGATCCCAGGTATATCTCGAGTAGTCGTCAACTATGACCAACACATCTTTCCGTTAATGCTTTGAACTCGCATAGGACCACAGAGATCCATATGGAGTAGATGTAGAGGACGTTCGGTATTGAACTCTGTCTTCAGCTTATGTGAAGCTTTCTTCAGCATACTCATCTCAGATGCATTACACGCATGATCTTTATGAAACTTTAGGTTCAGGATGCCTTTAACCAAGTTGTCACAAACCAACTTGTTCAAATATTTGAAGTTAAGATGAGAAAGACGCCGATGCCATAGCAGATTCTGCTTCAAGGATGCCTTGGATATCAAGCAGACGTTAGTATCTACTTGTGTATTGGATAGGTCAATTGTGTAGAGTTTTGATCTTCTGATTCCAGCTAGAAGCTCCTTACCATCAGTAGTACAGATGCTGCATTTGTTACCTTTAAAACAAACTTCTAAATTCTTATCACAAAACTGACCTATACTGAAAATATTATATCCAAGTCCTTGACATACGACACTTTCTTTATAATTAAATTCCCAGAAATTACGTCACCGTATCCAAGGATAAGAGCGTATTGATTGTTTCTAAATCTTACCGTACCTCCAAATGATTCAACATAGTTAGATAATAATTCTTTTCTACCAGTCATGTGCTTAGAACATCCAGAGTCTAAGAACCACACATGCTGGTTAACCTGCAAAAGTGAATCAATTGGGTTTTGGTACCCATTTTAGATTGGGTCCTTTGAGATCAGATCTTATTGGTGATATGTACCAAACCAACGTTCTTTAAAATGAATTTTGTTAGATAAAGCATAATGCATGAAATGATAAGGCTTAAAAGAAGTAAAAGACTTAAGTAATTCATTCAATCCACACGGAGAACAATTATTTTTACCATTTCTAATATCAAACAATTCATCTATTGAATATCTTTTTACATAATTATTCAATTTTGAATTATTTAATACAGACTTAGTAAAATTCTTCTTCTTCTGTCGAGTTGAAGTTTTTTCTTCTTCTTTTACCCTCCAAACATTCTTAAACTTCAATGTGTTATCTGAAACAGGAAAAATAAAATCATCAGCTTTAATTGAATGATGAACTTTATGTTTATTTTTCTTATTAGCAAGCTTCTTCTGTTTCCTCAAAAAAAATTTAGTTTTAATCTTTTTATAATACCAATTCTCGGAAACAGGTTTTTCATTAAAATTATTTTCCAAATCTGAAGCTAAGTCAGAATCCTCAGTCATTTCATTTTTAACAAGGAAATCTTCATGACTTGGTAGTTTCTTAGAAAAGTCAAATTGATCAATCTCATTGTCCAAACATTTTTCTGAATTCAAGATATCTGAAAAATTAATTTCTTCATTTAAAATATTTATTTCTTCTGAATCAGAAGCGTCACTTGAAGATTTAGTGCACGAGAAATACTCAGACTCAACTCGTTCCGTTTTAACTTTAGGATTTTGTAAATTTTCAGTTTTATTTAAAAATTCTTGCTTTTGTTGATTAAATGAAAGTCTCTCTTCATTTAAAATCTTTTCCAACTGAACCACTTGTTTTTCTAAAATTAATGTAGGAGTATAAAGCTTTGGTTCAGCGGGTATAGATTTAAACTCTGCTTTAGAATAGCTGTGAAAATAATCAGTTGAAAGTATAGAGTCTTGATTTTTGTAGCTATCATTTAAGTTTTTATAATCAAACGAAACTTGCATCTTGTCTTTTCTTTGTCGGTTAAAATCTTCTCGTTGTACCTCATCAGAAGATTTTGTAAATTTAATTTGAAACTCGGGTCCGCAATCAAGAATTTCAAATTTATATAGAGTCGGGGGTATAATATAAAGCTTTTCCTAAAAATTTTGGATTTTCGTACCCCAACCCTTCCCGAGGGTTAAAGAATCTTGTTTTAGAGGGTTTATTTAGAAAAATTGTTTGATCAGTCTGCCCTCTCTTATATAACTTCACTTCCTTAGCTTTCAGTTTTTCATTTAATTGAATAATTTGTAATTCAAGCTTACTAATTTTAACAGTCAGTTCTTCTTTTGCTAATTCTAACGACTTATATCATTCCTTTGAATCAGATAGCTCGGATTTTAAGACATTGGATTTTTCATTAAATGTTTTAGACTCAGATAATAAAGATTTTTCCCAATCCAAATTTCCAGCATTTTCATCAAATAATTTGATGTATTTTTCTTTTTGCGTTTGTAATTCTTTTTGAAAATTATTTGAACGCAATTTTTCTGTTTTTAATTGTTACTGGAAAGATTGGAGTTTAAGCATCATCTTTTGCATCTGATTAATGCATGAATTATCCAATACCTCTTCTTCCATCTCAGCATTCTGTTCTTCTCCTTCATCTGAAAAACAACTTTCAGTTTTAGCCATCAAGCATATGTGAGCCACAGCTTTTGACTCTTCCTCTTCATCGGTTATGTTTAACCAATGACCAACCTCTGCCATTAATGCTTTGCCTGCATCTCGTTGTTTCGAGAGATGAAATTTGTTCTTATAATAGTCGGTATTTCTCATTACTGGCTTTCTGCAATTGACAGCGAAGTGACCTACCTTGCCACAGTTGTAGCACTTTGTATGCTCATTAGCTACGCCTTTTACAAATTTCTTCTTCTCTTCCGGCTTCCTTTCTTATTTCTTCTCAAAACTTTTCTCTTCATATTTATTCTTCTCACCGAATTTATTTTTAAATTCATATTTTGAGCCAGAAGAGAATCTCTTATTGTTCGAGTGCGGTATTTTCTGAAACTTCTTTTGAAATGCCTTTGTTAGCATCGCCATGGCATGTTTGATTTCAGTCATTTCAGAGTCTGAATCAGAGTTGTCGCTTTCTTCACTTGCCGATTCACTTGATTGGCTGATCTCCTACTTCCTTTCCAGATCTTCTTTTACCCTTCTTTTCAGATACAAAGGCTAAAGGATCAACAACTTCCTTTTCCTTTTGCTTCTTAGAATCACGGACCTCTAAAACTTCTTCCTCGTTCTGTTTCAGAGTTTCATAAACCTCATGTATGTCGATATCAAATAATGATATGTTGAATCTGATATGGTTAGCATAAGGTTTCCACTCTGGTTGTAAGTTGCTAAGGAATTTAATATTTATCTCTATGACAGTTTTAGAGATTCCGTTCTTGGTCAGCTCATTAAGCAATCTGGTAAGCCTATCATAAACATCGTCAAGGCTCTCTCCATCTCTAGCCTTGAACTCTTCATACGCAGATATACAGTTAGTGATTTTTAACTGAGTTCCAACTTTTGAACCCATCATCATCTTTTCTATTTGAACCCACATGATGTGACCAGAAGATTTATGGCTGTCAATGCTCGTGTAGATATCGTTGGTCAGTGCTTGCATCATGTAAGACTTGTATAACACATCAGCATGTGCTATCTTCTTTTCTTCGACAGTATATCTGAACTTCTCTTTTATGACTCTTTGCGCAGATCTGCCTTCTTCAGGAACAACAGTGTTAGGTCTAATATTTACTTCATGTAAAAGTATGAAAAAGTATTCTGCAAGTGTTGACAGAAGGGTATCTTCCACAGAAGACATCAGAGGACTAGCAACAGAAGTTGTTTCATCGTGCAAGTAAAGTTCAACAGAACCTCTGGTGTCTCTCACAGAGGTTCTGGAAAATGGTCCTCTGACA
>NW_020202045.1:0-41803 GCF_001531365.2 Cynara cardunculus var. scolymus
CCATCGATCATCTGTTTGTATTGATTCATCGATCCTCAGGTTGTATTGATCCACCAATCCTCTGTTTGTATTGATTCTTCGACCTTCTGTTTATCCATCGGCCCTCTGGTTGTATAGACCAGTGGCCCTCTGGTTGCACAGTGTTTTGGACAATTTTATCAGATTATTTTTCGATCAAATTCTTAATTAAACGACTCTTTTTCTGCTTCGTTTATGATTTGCTTTGTATTTATAATATATATAAATATAAGCTTTGGTATAATCTCACTAAACCTTGTGGCTTAATCTTTTAGAATGAACTTTCTTTTCATGAAAGCCGATAGCTGCCCAGGTGAAGGATTAGACGGTTTAGATCTGCTGTACGAGTATCGTTTGAGTCGGATCTAGGTATATAATACTTTTGAGTAGATATATTTGTATTTTATGGATCCGACTTATAGTACTAAAAATCGTCTTTTGCAGACTATGTTATTTTGTCTTTTGGTGGAAATTTATAACATATATCCCGTATTTGCTTGGAGACTGTTTTATGGAAAAATTTATTTGGATAAATAGTTTCTTTTATTCAAAGAGCGTAACTGATGTTACAGTATTTTTCATTAATTCGCATAATCAAACCAAAATAGGCCACATTATGATGAAATCCAACCATGAGATCTACTGAAACAGATTAAAGTTTTTCTCAAGTTATATAGACATCATGGTATCAGAATTTGCATAATCAAAGCAACATTTGGGGTGCCCAAATCATTCCGAACAAACAACAACTTGAATTAAGATCTATTTCATAGGTTAGCAATCAAGCAGGGTTTCAATCAAGTAATCAGATCAGGATTCAATCTCACAGATTTCTAAATTAGATCAAGTAGAAAGTTCAACAGATAACACGATCAGTTGTTATTGAACTATCTTGTGTTCACTAAAATGCAGGAAGTAAATCAATAGGATAAAACAGAACTGATACAAAATGCAACCAAATGAGTGTAGATCGAGAAAAGAACTAAGAACGTAAGCTACTCACAGTGCTTCTCCTTTGTTCAGCAGCAACAGCCAAGCCGAATGCGATCAGATCAAGAACAGAGACCACAATCATTACCAATTTGGAAGCCAYTAGTGAACCTCCACTTGAATTCACTCTAACAGATCTGGATCTGAACGTATCTCTTCACTCCTTTTCAAATTTTATAACAAAAAGGATGAATCGATTGTCAATGAAGCTGCAATCACAATGGATATAAAATTAAAAATTGAAGCTAATAACGACAGATATAATACATTAAGACTTGAACAAAAACGATTTTGACATTTTACCGTTTCAGCAAACCCTAGAAATAATCAAACCACCAAGTGAAGATGCTTCTTAATTAAGGGTTTTCGGTTCCCTTTTTCAACTTCACGTGAGAGATGTAATCAATGGTTAGGTGAAAGATCGAAGGTACAATGGATAAAGCTGAAGGTACAAAGAATAGCTCAAATCCATAGGGCACATCTCACAAAATCGCAGAATCAAGGATAATGATAGAAAAAAAAAAGTGCAATCGATACATACAACTCCGGTAACACTGGTCGTTGAAACAGAAAACTTCTGATCCGATAGGTAGTCCCTTGTTAGCAGATCTACACATAACCAACAACATATAGAAAATTGCTCACATAAACTAAATCCAAAGTCGTATGCATATATATTTCGATCATTTAGAGAATTCAATGTGTAGAAGAAGATCAAAGTTGGAAACGCACCTTTGGCTTTCTTGCCGATATCGGAGAAAAGTCCTGGTCCACTGTTCATTGTCGATGACGACCAGAAAGAGAGAGAAAACGACGTAGGAGATTCGACGGGGAGGTTGAGGCCCTAAGGGCAACTCCAACCTCATCACCAAAAAAAACACCAAAAACACCAAATCTGGTGGGCCCATAAACAAAAAAAAAACTCAACTCCAATAATTCTCTAAAAAAACACCAAATTTGTGGACCCCATATTAAAATAACATATTTTATTTACTATTTTTAATAACAATATTTATAATTTGTAATAAATATTATAATAATAAAGAATTAGTAATTAATTTATTTAATGAAGAAATGTTAAAATAAAAACGATAAAATTGTAATTAATAAATTTTATATTTAAAATTATTACATTAGTTCAAATAGCACAAATTAAAAAACACATAAATAAACGTAGCAGGAAGCTTTAGTCAGTTTATGCCTAGCGGAGACGATTGGACCCTTTAATTTATGTATTTCAGTTTTTAAAATTTCCATTAATAAAATACGTTTACGTTTATCCGGTATCATATTTGTGTTATTAATAATTTATTATATATACATATATATATATATATATTTAAATAATAAATATAAAAACCTAAAACTTAATATTTGTAATTATTTATTTATTTATAATTTATTTAAAAATAATTAAATATTGGGAAAACATGGTGGGGACCACCAATTTGGCAAGATGTCGTTTTTCTCCCCCGGCATATTTGCCGTTCATTTTCAGCGACCGCTATAGTTTTGGTGTTTTTGCAGGTCGATTGGATCCAAAAGAACGGCAAAACTAAGGTTTTACCATTCGATTGGAGTTGCCCTAAGGGGAAGGGGGGTTATACCTACAAATGGTTCGAGATTAAGTCGAATATGTATTCTTGAAAATCGGTTAGGGATGAAATCGAATCTGTATTCTTCAAAATTTGTTGGCGATGAAATCGGATAGAGATAAAATCGTTTCTGTTGGCGATGAAATAGAATAGGGATGAAATCGAATAGGGATGAAATCGTTAAGGTTTAAGGATGGCTTTAATAGGTTGTACCATTAGCAATAGAGGTTGTCTTTAAGAGATTTTAAGAGTTTTAAAAGTTTTTAAGAGTTTTAGCCAAATGTATTATAAGATAGTATAGATATATATAAATCTGTGTTTTTGTTTAAACATCTATATACTAATAAGAACTTGTAACAAAACAAGAACCTTTATCCCATAATAAAAAAATCTTATATAACCTCAAGAAAAGTCTTATCAAAAACCGTCATCATGAATGCTATAATATCATCAATCACTTGGTGTAAAAACACTTGGAACTCACAAATCACAACCACAAACAAACAGGGTTGTTTAGGAAAATAACTATATAACATTTTTTTTAATACATGACCATTTCACAAATTTTTAGGTTAGACATCCCAACGTTGGTATAGTTAGTTACGTATATAGTGTTAAATGATATTTTAATTAAATCGATGATATTTTAATAAATATGAAACCATTTTTTACTAGAGGAGATCATAAATTTAATTATAATTTTATTAAGGTTATATCCCTAAAAAGGTTCTTAGAACTGCCAAAAGAATGTCATTATTTAAAAAAAACTATAATAAAATTATTCTCGTCACTAAACGGCACCGCTCGTACATAGCCCCAACACAAATGGTTGTAAAGATACACTGATGATCGTGTAAAAGGAGTTAGACTAAGAAGTCTAAGAATGAATTTGGACCCTTAATCACTTTTAATCTCACCCTACTTATGAATTGTGCTTATCACATAAATTGATCCGGTGCATCAATGCACCGCATTAGTGTTGATCTTCAATTATAATTGATCCAATTGGGGCACATCACTTCTTACCCTAATTTCCATTTTTGGGAAACCCAACCCTATTAATAAACCTAAAACCATTTGATAAACTGGTAATCCTGACATTAAACTAGCCTTCACATGTTTCCTAATTTACCCTGATTATATCAAGACTGTTGTTGCAATCTTACCTGCTCATGAGCTTTTAAAGCATCACAAGTAAAATTTTCTAGTGCCTTGAAGATTGGAATGACACCACCTTGTAAACTAGTTGAACTACCCTTATCAACCAACTTCATAGCAGCTTCCTTGTGCCTTTCCCATTCTTCTTCCACCTTTCTCAAAGAATCCAGATCCACTCCACTATCCGAGGGAACCATTGACCCGCCTGTTTTATCCGCCAACGAATCTCGTGTCTTCTTCCCTACATTCTGATGTTTTCTCGCAAAATCCTTGGCAAGATACTCCTTTTTAAGCATTAAACGTTGAATGTTATCTTGTCTTTCGAGCAGTTGCCTCAAATTTGAAGCAAAACCATGTATTGCTTTGGAGACTCGATCTTGTGAAATGCCGCTTATTTCACGGTGCCAGTCGTTGCATATGACAAAAATCGGTGGAGCTCCTATACGACCTGGGGAATAAGGGATCTCGCCATCAATGGTTACTTCTGGTTCATGATCAATACAATGCTGTAGCCACCCGTTTAAGGAATCAACGTATGATTTCTGGGCATCAATCCAGTCATTAAAATGTTGGCACCAGGTTATAAGTACTGTTTGCAGCTCAAGCACGGCTCTCAAGCTTACAAGGCTCGTGTTTGCCCTTAACGTCCGACTTCTGCTCTCCATGAAGGCTTCGAACTGCTTCCGGTGACATTTAACAACCGATTGCCACATTCTTATCAGTCTGTGGAGAAAACAATGAAATAAACCATTTTTATAAAGGGAACAATCATGCTACAAGTAGAAGTAGATTGCCATCTTATTATGTTCATACTCTTTTTCTAGATCGTGTGTGTTTGCACACACCTCAACTGATCCATTGGGACCTTGAAGTTAACAGCCTGGTCGTCTTATGGGGACATAGAAGTGGGGAGCAAACCCAAGGTCATACCAGTTGAGTTACACCCAAATATTATCTATCTACGTAGGGCTTAGAAAGCATTGACTCACAAACCAACCATTTGTTCCAAGCCATTTGATGTTATATAGAGTCCAGACTTTGTATTGAAGCAAGAAACAAGTCACCGGCATCAGATATCCAGCCAAGTCACTATCAGAAAACCAATAGAACCCTTTGAATGACTAAAGATATGAAGGGCAACAAAATCTCAACGACATCAACATTCACCGGATATCAACTATTTGGGATAGTTATAATTTAAGTAGTTAATTCGTTTTTTTTCTTGATCATGGAAGTTTCCCTTGCTACAAAACAAGAGACTGTTACACCACGCTGAAACAGAAGATCCAGAACATATCTTTTCTAACATACCAAGTAAGGGGCTGTTTGGTTGGGGTTCCATTAAATCTAGTATGGATAAAGTTGTTTGTGTGGATTAATTTGCCTGTACAGGTTGGGAGGGTTTTTCCATAGATGGAAGAAGCATGTTTTTAATTGGGAGGGACAGGTTTGAAAAAAACTTGGCTTTCTGCATACGGCTCCTCCTAAAAGCTTACTGAATAAGCCACTATCATATCATTTAAGCCACTATAAAACAGTCATGTATAGCTGACCGAATAAGTTGAGAGTCCCATTAAACTTGTGCTGCAAACAAACAGACCCTATATCTTGTGATACAACTGTGAGACGTCTATCCCCAAGAAACAAATTTTTTTTATTGTTGAACGATTTGTTTGCTGTGTTGAAGAACTCCATATTGTTATAAAGGAAAAAGGGCAACTTTATTGTTGAAGAACGCCATATTGTGCATGGGAAGCAACGGTTTTAGTCATGGCTCTAAAGAATGCCATGAGAACATTAGGGCTGTAATATGCTGGTTTCAGAGAACCCTGAAAATAGAGTATACATGCTAGGCCATTTGCTATAACCAGATAAAATAAGAAAACAAAAGGAAAAAAGGTTAACGAAATGACTGTAATTCCGTTATGTCAATTTCTATTTTTAGAAATTCTTTATATTAAATGACTATTACAAAACAAACGTTTTTAACATATTTTAAAACATTATTACACATAGATCCCATCAAATACCAACCATCAGCGGGATTTCAAAATCCTATGTTTGTGTGATTTCAATGAAATCCCCAGATTTCAAATCCTGGAAATTCATCAAACCAAACATGGGATTGGAATGAGATTCAATTCAAAATCCAATCAAATCCTGCAAATTAAAGGGAAAGCATGGTCTCTTTCTCTCTATACAATCCATGCAAGAGATTATTTGTTTTCATCAAAATAAAGAACTAAATGAAGAAAAAAGTATAGCAAGAGTTGATGGTTGTAAATACCAACATTGAGAAGATGTTCATACCCATAGATTAACTCACTGACTTGTGGCTGCAATTCCTTGTCCCTCACCTTGTGTATCTCGCTAGATATGGCATCAATAGCTTTGATAGACACATTAAGCTTAGTCGATAACCTCCGAATAGAAGTTTGTGCAGCATCGATCTTACTAGATTCTGCTCCATGTGCATCCAATTCATTCAGCCTCTTGCACATTTTCTCATACATCACTCTTAGCCTCTCTTCATCCTAAAACCAGACCAACCACCTCATGTATCAATCCCAGATTAATTACTAAAATTAAATTTAAACACAAAGTGTCATTTGTGTCGAGAATTTTACGTACAACTGTTAAAACAATAACGATACAAAAATCTAGATATGATGGAACAAATTACATCTCAGATGACAAAATACATAATTTCAACCACATCTTAGGAGAACAACGAATATCATTGTAATAATACCTTCACTTCCTTGTACAACCTCTTTTCCCACACATATAGCTTCTCCAAAGTAGATGAAAGGTTGGTGAACCCAACATCTGGAACTGCATCCACATTATAGGATCCTGCTAGTTTCATTACTCGAGAACATGACCTTGCTGATTGTATTGGATGGTCTGATGATGCAAATGGAGGTCCTAACGGATAGAGAATCCTGGACAAGACCACTGCAAAGTGACATATATATAACTAGTTTGTGATACAGTTTAAAACTCCAATCCAAAGAATCTTCTGAACATCATTAATATAAATTAAGAAAATATATGATTTAACTGGTGGTTTGTGATAAATATGATAGTCACCATTTTGTTAGTAGCTTAATGGGACTCACAGCTTATTCAGTCAGCTATAAGTGACTGTTTGGTAGTGCTCTAATGATATAGAAAGTGGCTTTATTTAGTAAGCTTTTAGGAGGGTTCTTTATGCAGAAAGCCAAGTTACTTTCAAACCTGTCCCTCCTAGTTAAAAAACACACTCCTTCCATCTATGAAAGAAACCTCATAAAAAATAACCTTTCCAATATACAGACAGACTAGACCATACTGACAGCTTTATACATAGAGGGGTTAACGCGAAAATCAACCAAACAACACCTTAGATGTGCATAGTGAGAAGTACTTAATATCACTTCATTGTTGCTTAATTATGCTTTTTCCCTTCAAAATAAATTCGGTTGATCGATAAACATGTACAAAATTTACAACATTTTTCCTTATTCATGCAGAAGAAACTGAACTTCGAGGCTATTACTTAATATCCTGATCCTTCTCCTAGTCTTCTGAATCAAACCAATTCCAGTAACAAAAAAACTAGAAACATAATCAGAATAGATTGAAAGTCATAACAATAAACAAAATAATGAGAAAAAGCATATTATGACTATGTATTATGGTGACAAAAATCAAATGTTGTTTACCCTTAAGAACTGCAAACCTTGATTGATAAGGCAACTTCCCTGCCTCAAGCATCAAGGCAACCTCCTTCCCATAACCAAAGGCACTATCAAATTCATCCTTGATTTCATTAACTACCTCCTGAAGATCTCGAGAACCATGAGCAGATAATGTTGTCAAACTACTCAAGATTGAGGATTCAAACTCATGTGTTGACACCTCATCTATATCAAAACTTTCCCCCTTTTTATTCTCATACCCCTTCCCCATGCTTTGTGAAACAACTGTCTCAGGGCTATGCTTATCTACTTCACTGTTTACAGATTGCGCTCCCTCATTATTTTCTGATGGTACTGAACTCAAAGAGCCTCCACTTTTTCTTGGTGGTATTCTTCTAGAACTACCCTCAGTACTATTGGGAGCTTCCCTGCCTTGAGTATCTTCTTTGGCAACTGATCTGGATGTGCTTTCACATGAATTTCTTCTTCTATTGAACGTGTTTCCCTTTAAAACTTCTTCATGATGAGACTCGGTTTCTGTTTCTTCTTCCAAGTCAGGAATTCCCTCCCTCTCTCTAACTTCACTTGAATCAGGACTACTACCCATAGATCCATACCCAAATCCATAACCATTACCATAAGCATCAAAAAAGTTAAAATAATCAGATTCAACTGGTGGAGGAGGTGGTGGAGGACTTTTGGGTCGCTTAGGTTCTTGGGGAGGTGGTGGCCCACCATAAGAAAACTCATAAATCCCCCCACTTTGATAAGGATCATAATGTGGTGGATCAACCCATTGCCCAGTTTCTTGAAAGTCCCTTGCTTCTGCATGTTGAATCACAGTTCGGCTAGCCGGAGCAGATTTTTTCATATAAGAAGCATAGTGATTTGAATTACCATATACACTGTAAGAATCAAAATCCTCTTGATATGTCCCCCAAGGAGGCTGATATTGAGATGCAGATGGGTCCATCACATATGGGCCACCCTCACCCAAAGTAGATTGGTTTGGTCCCCAAGAAGGTCGATCTGGAAATGCAGATGGGTTCACGTTCACCCCATAAGGGTCACCCCAAGAAGGTTGATAGGGCTGCGGTCCTCTGTTAATTACATAAGGATCACCCCAATTAGGTTGGTCTGATCCCCAAGGAGGTTGATAGGGCCGTGACCCTCCGTTAATAACATAAGGGTCATTCGGATTCATTTTGTTGTAATCTCGGGGATGATTAAACGAGGACGCTGGTGGTTTATTTTCAGAACCACCATCATGTATATGAATATGGCCATCTGAAGACGAACTCAAATCGGATTCTGAATTCTCATTATCATCAATTGAATGAATATGTGAAATCGAGCCAGAAGACATGGAACCATTGTTAGTCTTACCTAGATCAGATGGCAATGTGAGTACGGGAGACGATGGAGTGGGTGAAGGGATTACAAGTTGTTCGTCAACAAATCGAGAAAGGGCATAACCAATATCTTTAAGAGAATGGAAGTATGCCAGATGTGAAGAGGAGAAATCATACCGGGCTTCCGCAGCGGCCTTGATCAATTTCTTTCTCTCTCTACAACGTATCACCAATGGCAAATCATCAACTTTGGAAGCTCTGCATCCCATGGTAGACAGTATCATCAACCACCATAGCCACCCCCAAACCCTAAACCCAGTTCATGTATCATTATCGCGGGTGCACCTGAACTAATAATAATGAACACGATAAACCCATCTCGAAATCACCCCGATCTACGAGTAGGATTCTATACATCAATAACCTCGCAGTCTGCAAATGCATTAAATCGAGAGAGAGGGAGAGATAGTAGGGATTGAAGAAAGCTCAAACGTTTAATTAAATGAAGTAGATAGACAGTGAGAATCGGCACAGCAGAATAAAATATGGAATCTGTCATGGGGTTTGGAAATATGTGCTAACGCCATGTGTTTCCACAGAGATTCGTAGAAGAAGGAAGAAGAAGAGGAGGTGCATGGTTTTCAAATTGAAAATGCGTTGAAGTTTGTATATTATTATTATTATAAGGTGTGTGTCAGAAAGAAGAAGGTGGAATCCGGCATGGATGACGGGGGATGTCATATGGACATTGAAAATGCAATCATGTTTCTTGAGGTCCGCATGCCGTTGGACAGGCTTCAAGTTCTGGGCTCTTTTGATGGTGCGGTGGGGTGGGGCTTTGCACTTGTACTCTACTTTCAACAAAAGTTGTTCTTTTTAGGGTTGTTACTCACATTTTCATCGGTGTTTAAAAAATCGTCTTTAATAGTAGTCATGATGTCTCCCGACACATCTTGATTTAAAATTTGTGTCTTATGCCATGTTATACTAATGATCATAATTATTTATAACATGGTATTTGATTTTTTTTAAATTGTTTATTTGTTAGTTTTTAATGTATAATCTTATTTAAAATTAATTAACTTATTGAATAACAATAGAAAACACATGTTTATATGTATAATAATTTATATGAGATAAAGATTTGTCGTCATAAGTCATGCATTGATCGTCGTCTCGTCGTAACTCCTAAGACTTAGGTTTGACCTCACTATCACGTCATATCTCATACCATTTTAAACATTTAGGAGGCCATGTGCAAAATTAAATGTGGCCCTCTATTTTGTTCCACTTATATAATTAATCTTTTATTACTAAATTCAAAATTAAATCCTTTTATTTAGAATATGTATGAAGAGATATAATAACTATAAACAACACTAAAATAAAAATCAAACTTATCTTTATATCGTTATATTAATGATCATAAATTTTATATAATTAATTGACAATAATTATAAAAAGTAAATTAGTAGCAAAATTAGAAGTAATTATTGTTAGGGCAATTAGGACTAAAATATTTCTAAGTATTAAAAAGTTTTATAAAGTCAATTACTTTGTATTGTATTGTAATATCATTGTAATTGGGCTAAGGGTAAATGAGTTTTACTTGTAAATTATAGCACCCCAAACTTTCACATTTGCATATAACATGTACTTCATATATAAGAAATACACTTTATACCACAAAAGTCTCACTAGTACAAGAAACTTATATACAGAATTTACAACTCAAAAATTACAAAAGAATGTTCTTGTACTATCACATGTATAACAACATGTATCTTCAAAATTCATCAATCAACAGGTTGATCTTTAAAACGGCATATAAGCATAATATGAAAATAATTATATTTTCACTTACTCTTATTATCCCGAAACCCAGCTGTGCCTACAATGCATATTTCAAAAATACAAAATGAGGGTTAGACCATGAGGTCTAGTGAGATACCCTTGTTTTGCAATTACAGGGTGAAAATCACCAAAACCTGTTTGAAATTCAGATTTGAATATCCAATCACTTTATATCAAATATAACTTCAGTAAAACAAAACTGCATGTTATAAAACGATCTTACCACATAAGAATATTATCCATTCAGGTTCTCACAGACATCTGAAATACAACTCTCAAGCTCACAACTCACAACTGATTCAAAGCTTATGGTCTCAATCTCCATGATTAATAAATAACAACCACCAGAGTTCTTGTTTATAATCAAAACCTTTTAAGTTAATAACTAGATTTAAATTTAAGTAAGAACTGATTAAATAATAACCAACGTCCCTCTGGGTTTTAGTTCAAATCACTATTCTTTGGAATACTCAAAATATGATATCTCAAAATCATTTGAAAGCACAGGCAGTTAAAGCTTCTAGCTATAAGCCGTTTTCCCCTTCTCAATAACATCATGGTTATCATTTCAATAAGAGCAATATCTCTAAGTCATCAAGTCACAGAGAAATGTTGACTTAGAGTTATCGTGTCTTATGGATATAATAACAAGAGTTATAATAATAATCACACCCATAAATGTCACCCTTATATCTGAATGTACACCTCTCCTTGATATGTCACAACAACAACAACAACAATAACAAGAAGGAAATTATGCGGAAGCTTTACAGAATTATTATGCAGCAGCAGCAGTAGTACTCTTCACCGGCCAAGGCTTAGCAGTAAGGAGCCCTCATCGGACAATACTCTGTCCGAATACAAGCCCTTGTCGATCAATGAAGTTCATCAAGTATATGCATTCATTCAAAATATAAACACCAGCAGATTCTTAAAGCCATAAAACCAATATAAGTGAAAAAGGCAATCTGATTCAAAACTATTTTAAACTCACCTTATGTAAGAAAAGAATTTTGGAGAAGATAACAATACTTGAATCTGCTTTTACTTTGATTCCAGATCCCAAATTTCGCAAACAGAACACCCAAATTTCTCACTCATTATATCAACTTTCCAAAAATGGCAAGGAAACTTGTCTATTAAAAAAAACTCCCTTTTTATGTTGCCTTAATCAGAAAGGAAGTTTTAGAAAAAAAATACAAAATAATATAAAACTATTTTATTCTTTAACCCATGCACATACACACATGCACATTTTTCCTCCACTACCCCCTACATGATACATATACATATGAAATACACACACCCATGCATACCAAATTTCATGCACATGTAATATCCACTCACCTATATGCATAATTTCCATGCATGTATACATATAAAACATGCATACACATGCATATAAACAATTTCATGCATACAAATTTTTATTCATATATATATATATATATATATATGCATATACCATATGATCAAATATAACAATTAATCATTTATTCACATGACCATATAATTCAAGTAGTCACATAACAATTACCTGAGGTGTATAACCAGAACCCAATTATCACATTATCCATCCCTCAAAAGAATTATGTCACGGGATACATTCAATTAAACAACCATGGATATTTGGTCCTCATATCAGATTCTAACTCCTAGGTTGCCTCTAAACCCTTATGGAAGTGCCACTGAACTTCTACCAGACTAATCTATTTGTTTTGGAACACTCTGGTTTTCTGATCAGTGAAAGATTTTGGTGTCTCCACAAAGTTCAGTTTATTGTCTAATTTCACTTCTGGTAGCGGATTTGTCAAATTCGTATATTAGACACATGGAAAGTGTTATGGACTGAACTAAGCTCTTCTGGTAGATCCAACAGATATGCAACCATTCCAATTCGTTTGCACATTCTAAATGACCCGATATATCCTAGACTGAGCTTACCTCTCTTATCGAATCTGACCACCCCTTTCCACAGAGAGACTTTCAGCATCACATAGTCCTCCACTAGGAATTCAATTGGCTTACGACGTCTGTCGGCATAGCTCTTATGACTGCCCTGAGCTGTTTTAATTCGCTCTCGAATCTGTTCAATCTTTTCTGAAGTAACTTGAACAATTTCTGGACCTGTTAACTGCCTCTCACCCACTTCATTCCAACATAACGGCGTTCTTCACTTTTGGCCATACAAAACTTCATATGGTGCCGCTTGGATGCCGAAGTGATAACTGTTGTTATAAGAAAATTCAATCAAGGGTAGATGATCTTCCCACGATCCCCCGAAGTCGATAACACAAGCTCTTAACATTTCTTCGAGATTCTGGATCGTTCTTTCACTCTGCCCGTCAGTCTGCGTTGATATGTTGTACTTAGCTGAATCTGAGATCCCAAAGCCTTCTGAAAACTCTTCCAAAATTTTGAAGTAAACCGACTATCATGATCTGAGATGATAGATAGTGGAACCCCATGCCTAGTTACAATTTCTTCGATGTAAATCTTTGCCAATCTTTCTAATTGATAATTCTCTTTTATCGGTAGAAAGTGCATAGATTTTGACAAATGGGCCACAATTAACCATATGGCATCATATCTCTTTGGAGTTCACGGTAACTTCATGATAAATCCATCGTAATATGATCCCATTTCCACACAGGAATCTCCAGAGATTGCAGATTCCCATATGGTCTCTGATGTTCAACCTTCAATTGCAAACATGTTAAACATCGTTCAACGTACCTTGCTATGTCTTTCTTCAATCCGGACCACCAATAAAACGATTTTAAATCTTTATACATTTTATTAGTACCGGGATGAATAAAATACCGTCCCTAAAAGCACAAAATTCCTTTGTCATTCTTTTCCAGGTTAAAAATCATTTTACCCATTCGTTCGAATTTGGAATTATCCTCTATAGTTGCTTCTTCTTGACATTTTAAAATTTCACTGTGGAGATCTGGCAATAGATTCATTCTCATTGCTACTGCCTTGATCGTACTACTTTTCTTTTTTATGCTCAAAGCGTCTACTATCACGTTTGTTTTTATCGGATGGTAGAAAATCTCACAATCATAATCGTTTTCCAGTTCAATCCATTATCATTGCCACATATTTAACTCTTTTTGACTAAACAAATGTTGGAGACTGTTGGTCCCAGTTGGGTCTACAAGAGTTTTAAAGAAACAGTTTGTAGAAGGGGGGGATGATACAAACACAGAAAACTTTCAAATTTAAAAATATATATTGATAAAGAAAGATCAATAAAGATTTTTACATATTGTATATGAAAATAGACAAGGTAAAGATAACCTATCTAAAACAATATAATTTTACACACAGATATTCTTAGCAAAATAGAAAAGATTTGCTGAAAGATAAAGAAGGAAATATGTTTTTTGGGCAAGAACTTTTAGAATACTTAAGAGGGATTTTAACTTGCTTGAAGATAAGCATAAGTGTTCTTTTAGATGTATGCAAATATGCACTGTGTGTTTCTGCATGGAGAGAGCACTCATCTATTTATACCCATTGCATTAAATGCACATTTAATGTAATTTAGTAGAGTTTGAACATGCGTCAAGATTTTAAAGAAAATCTTGTCCTTTGCTACAGTGAATAGTACAAATGCCTATTTATGAGCAGACATCCTTTCGTGGAGTTGATGGGTAATAGAGTCAACTAGTCGGCTCTGTACCGTACTATACTCTAGAAAGGGTATGGGTTTGTCCTCTGTGTGTGGAAAGACAAGACAAAAACAATCTTGCACAAAAAGCTTCATTTGATCGCTGAATGCTGGATTAACACTGAGGATCTCTTCAGCATTCGCTGAGGCTTGGGCAGTCTTCACACATATGTTGACCAGGTTGTAATCACTGAATGCCGCTTCAGATCACGAATGCGCCAATCACTAATCTTCAGGTTAAATCTTCAGGTTCAGTCTTCAACTTTCGCTGAAGGTTCTTTGGTGTGAGTTTTAACTTCTTGAAGTATTGTTGTCGCTGTAGGATTTATAATACATGTTTCAGCGATCACTTAACAGACTCAATGATGATCACTAGAACTGAAAGAACATAAACATAATACTTCGAATAAGTAAAAGGGATTATCATCAAATCAATGAGAGAGATGATCAACAATCTCCCCCTATTTGATGATATCAAAGCAACATAAAGAAAGTTGCCTTATCAAATAAAAGTAAGAAAAAGTTACATATAAAGTACATGTCCTTTTTTTACTATTTTGGGATCTTTTTCAGTGAATCGATTTGTACTTAAAAGGTTTTCTTAAGTTACAAGTTTAAGAAGAAGTACAAGAAGGGAAACTGAAACTGAAAGCATGTTCACTGACTTATAGATTGTCAGTGACTGTAAAAGAATATTGGAACTCATAGACATGTGTTCCTATTACTTTTTTTAGAAATCTTTTTCAGTGATGCAGATGTAAATACTTATATTTATCCAAAAGAAAAATTACAAGTGATTCAGTACATTTCTAGACTTACGAAATATAAGTTTTACACTTAAAGTAGACATAGATACAAAAGACATATAGTGAAAGACAAGGTTACAAGATAGAATTGTATAATAATCTAAGTTGCTCAGGTTGATGTAGCCAGGTACTTCTTCTCTGAGCTCCTTTTGACATAGAAATTTCCTTCTAATCTTGCGGTCCATCATTTCACCATATGCATCATTGTCCAGCCAAAATCTGATATACACGAGATGTTCCATTGGACACAGATGTAACTCAAACACTCTTTGAAAGTTGATTTTGCCTTCATAGTCAAGGAAGATAAATCCTAACTCAGGCTTGAGGTGCACAGTGTTGGGTATGTAAGGACCCTTTGCTGGCAAGGATAGGTTCAACATAGAGGTGCCTGGCTTCTTCAAAGTCTTCAGGACTTCATCTAAGGAGAACTTTGTTTCATGTTCATTCCTCAGGGTTGGTCCCTCATTATGACTTGAAGGTCTTCTTCTTCCACCTTTCTTCAATGATGGCTTTTCAGGTACAACGACATATCTTGACATCTTCTTGATCAACTCGCTGATGATGTCTTCAATAATGGGTTTATGCCTTGACTTTGAGCGTTGAATGGCTTGGCAGATCTCTAGCCATTCATTATAGCCATACTGACCAAGGTAAGAAGGGTACTCCCATGACAACATCAAGATTGTCCCTGGTGATGAGCATTGAGACCATAACTCCATCTTTCGTCCGTCTACTGATAGTGACGTTTGAAATAGGGTGAGGAGTAATTCTCTTGTGTTGACATTCTTTCTCCATTTTCTGTCTCGGTCGGCTAGCTTTATCGCTTTCTCGTGCTCAGCTTCTGCAATAGAAAGTAGCTTAGCCTGGGCCTTGACAACATTCACCAGCTTTTTAGACTTCCTCTTTGGAAGAACTTTAGCAACAAGAGACTTGGCCAACTTTAAGCTATCCTCAGTCTGTTGTCGTTGGAGTCTGTGTTCTTCCTTGACCTTGAGTGCCTCGAGTCTTTTAGCTTCATATAGGAAGTCGAACTCGCCACAACTAGAGGTACGAAGAGAGATTTTTACTCTAGTTTGGTCGAGTAACTCCTTTAGCTGAGACATCTGCTGGTCGGTGGGAACGCTAGAGGTTGGGTTTTCAGGTACACATTCCTCTAGCCAACTGCAGGTAGTAGAGGGGATGGAGAGTCAATAAAGAGAGGTAATGGTGGTAAAGCTAGAGGACTCATTACTTAAGGGCTCAAAAGGTTGAAAAAGTACCTTGAGGTTTCCTTCTTCAACAACACCCTTGTTTTTCGACTTGGTGTTCTGGTTCTTTTCTGAGTTCTCCTTCTCTTTCTTCCCTTTCTCCCCCTGGGATGTAGAATCACTGAGAGAAATGCCTTTCATGGCACCATCAGGTCTATGTTACTGTATAGTGAAGTCTTCATCATCGTCGTCTTCATCATCATCGTCACCAAGATCTTCACCAGCATCAGGAAGGTTGGGAGAATCACCGTCTTCATCTTCATCATCATCTTCCATATCACCAACATTAGCTGCAGAGGTGATAGGAAGGTCTTCGTTACGAGCTTTAGCGCCTTCTCCGACGGTTTCATCAATGACCTCAGCTTTAGGAGCTTCACATAAAGTTGGATTTTCATCAGCAACCTCAACTTCATTAGTTGTCGCTCTAGGAGCTTCAGCTTCAGCGGTAGCAACAGAAGCATTCAACTCTTTCTCCCCCTCTTTGAGATTATCCTGATAATCAAAGAAGTTGTTAAGAGTTTTGGTCTAAATCTCCACCAGTTGTTCAAGCTTTTTCAGCGCTCGAGCTTGAAGAAGACTATAGTCCAGAGTCTTATCTAGCTGGAGGCGATCTTCTATGGTGAATAACGGTTCAGGTGCTGGTACTGGTTGGTGGATGAAGTCTACGATCTGCTGCATCAGTGTCGTATGCCTGGCGAGATGGGCATTTGCTTCATCGGCCTTGCTTGTTAAAGCAGAGATGGCCTCAACATTAAGGCGCACAACATCTTGCATCGAGGAGAGCTGTTCCTTGACCTCTTTAACTTCATCCTGGACGGCTGAAAGGCCAGTAGAGACTTTGTCCCTGAGAGGCATGCCCTTATGGACTTCTTCCATTTTGATAAGGACAATCTCCACAGTAGGGAGAAGTAACTTGACATTGTCAGCCATGTTATACTCTTCGTCCATGGATGGTGTCTATTCAAAAGGACCTGAAAAGAAATAAGGATGAGCATAAAAAAGCTCTGGGTTAGTAGAAACGAAGGGGTAGGAAGAGTACCTAAGGGTTCTTTAGCATCATTTGAAGGATTGATGCTAGTTCGCTCCAGGTTGCCTTCGAGAGGATAGGCGACCATTTGCTGAGATGCCTCAAGAGGAGCAATCTTAGGTCCTGTGGTGGGTGCTTCATCATCAATGAGGACAATCATTGATGAATCTTAAGCACGTGTCGAGACCAAGGAGAGAGGAGAGGAGAAAATGTCCAAGACTGAAGGTTGTGAGTGTTCAGCAGTAGCAATGTTGATATTCTCACCATTAGTGATTTGGGTCACTGAAAGCAAGGTCTGAAGTATCCGCCTTGTTGGGTAGAATGCCTTCCGCTATAGGTTATGGTTGGGAGAGGAGCCACATGTACGACAGTGATTGTAGGAATCACTGAGGAGATGGAAAGGGTAGCTGAAGGTGCCTCGGGGGTAAGGCAAGTTTCAATAGCTGAGACCTTTTGAAAGGTCACAGCTATAGACATGGGTATCCCCTTTTTAGCATTCTTGGCTCTCGAAGGAGAACCAAGAGTTGGTTGAGAGGAGGAAGGATTTTTGGAAGAGAGGGTGGTGGTGGTCGGGATAGACTTCGGGAGGTTTTCCTTAGTCTTAACCACCTGAGAAGGAGAAGAAGAAGAAAATTAAGAAGGAGATTGCATAATAATAGAGAGTGTAATGTCTCCATCTCTCAGCTTATGATCCAGAATCCTGGATCCAAGCTTGCAGATAGGAAAATTACCTTCCTTGAAGTACTTGTGGCCAAAGATCTTGGCAAACACCATGGAGAGAAACTTGGTGTATGGTATTACCTTCTCCCTCTTGCGCTTGCTCAACTTTAGCACCAAGTCCTCGAAGATCACAGCCGCGTAGTTGATCGGGCGCTGGCATATAACAGAAACACCAATGTTGAGCGTGATCCTGGAGGTTTGATCTTGTCCGTCAGTCTTGCCTCTCATGCACTAAATAAAGTGAGAGAACAAGTACTGCCTCACCACAGACATGTGATTCTTCTCGATCTTGGATGACTTGAGGAATTTGTTGGAGTCTTTCTTCGATGGCCAGGCATAGCCAATATCATCAAGGCAAGCAATGATGATTTTAATGGAAGGATCACTGATGAAGGGACCTTTGGGAAAATGAAGAGCGTGCCTTAGCGTGGCAACACCAAAGTTGACGGTCATACGATGGAAGGTGAAGGAGATTTTCTTCACCTGTTGACCATGCTTGTCCGTGTCTTGAACACACTCAGCAGTCGGCCAGAATTGCTGAAGGGCTTCCTTCACCATAACAGGTTCATGGGTGAGAGCATAGGAGATGGGCAAGTTCTTGAGGAAGGTAGTGGCTTCCTCATAGTAGGATTTGTTTTTAGGGATATCCATCAAGGCCACATGATTGTTTGTGTTGAAGGACACGTCTTCGATGGAGAAGTTCACGTTTTGGGTAGCCATTTTCTGTTATAGATAAGAAATAAGAAATAACAGTTTTGTTAGTAGTCCAAGATTAGGATGTGAGCTTTTAAGTTTTCAACTATAAAACTTCTTTTGAAAAATCCATAAAAAATTTGGGTTTTTTAAGAAGAACATGTGTTTTGAAACTTTAGATTATACCCAAGTAAGAGAATGTGTTAATAATCTTAATGTTTGTATTTTAAGAGAACAAGTTCTTAAAAACAACAAACAAAAGTTTCATTGAAGAAGAAGAAGAACAAATCAAAATATAAAAGAAGTATCGACCTTTGAGATTTAGAAGAAAAGGTCGAAGTGTTTCGAGCGTTCTTAGTTATTGGTTCTTGCTTGCAAATCTGTTTTGGCAGAGGTTCGTCAAAGATTTTTTGAAAGAGTAAATTAAAATGAGATGAGAAGTCTCATATAGTCATATTTATAGGTAGGGGGAGAGAAAGAAAGAATGAGGAGAGAGGAAAATACGACTGTTGAAGATGTACAATGATGAAAAAGTAGCACATTCTTATCCACGATTGGATGGTATGTTGAGGAGTCAGGTGTGTCAGAACTTTACGTGCGTCTAAAAAAATCGTATTAGTAACAGAGAATGTCGTCATAAAGACGGTTCATTATCTATTTCTTTTAAAACGAAAAAGTATTAAAAAAATTAATAGCCACATTCAGTGATAAGAGAATCACTGAATAAAAGAAACTTTTAAAACATTTGATCACTGAAGAAGAAAAGCTTCAATGATGGTTTTGTTTTAAGAAAAGAAAAATATCTTAGAAGAATATATTTTCATAAAAGATTCAGTGACAAGAGAAACATTGAAACTATCTTTTAAAAACATTTGAATCACTGAAAGAAGAAAGGTTCAATGATCATTTTGATTTTAAGAAAAATATAAGTTTAGTAGAGAGATATACTTACTTAATATGTTCAGCGATAGAAAAATCACTGAAACAAACTTTTAAAATGTTTTGATCACTAAAGAAGAAAAGCTTCAGTGATAGTTTTAAGTTTTAAAAAAGAAAAAGGAGTATACATACCTTAGGGAGAAAAGATATATTTACTCAAGAGTTCAGTGATAGAATGAGAGCACTGACTTATTTCACTTACTGATTGATGCGTATAGCTGAAGGAAATTAATCCTCAACGTTTAGCATTCCTAGTTCGCTGATCAAGATGTTAAATCTTGTCTCATCAAGAGGCTTTGTGAAAAGGTCAACGAGTTGGTATCAGTGGGAATAAAGTGAAGTTCAATATTACCATTCATAACGTGATCTCTGATAAAATGATATTTGATCTCAATATGTTTGGTCTTGGAGTGAAGAACAGAGTTGTTTGGAATAGCGATAGCACTAGTGCTATAGGAATCTTTTAAAAACTGAAGATCGTAGTCGTTAAGATGGTTTTTCATCCAAAGGACTTGGGCACAACAACTTCCAGTGGCAACGTATTCAGCTTCAGCGGTTGATGTGGACACTGAGTTTTGTTTTTTACTTGTCCAGCTCATCAACTTTCCACCTAGAAGCTAACAGCCTACAATGGTGTTTTTCCTAACAGTTTTGCAACATGCAAAATCACTATCTGAGTAACCTATTAGGTCAAAACCTGAACCCTTAGGGTACCAGAGACCCAAGTTAGGAGTTCCCTTCAGGTATCTGAAAATGCATTTTACAGCAATCAGATGGGATTCCTTAGGTTCAGATTGATATTGTGCATATAAACAAGTAGAATACATGATATCTGGTCGACTAGCTGTAAGATACAGTAGGGAGCCGATTCATTCCTCTATAAACAGTTACATTTACAGGCTTTCCATTTGGATCCTTGTTGAGAGAAAGAGAAGGAGCCATAGGAGTTTTCATAGATGAACTGTTAGAGAGATCAAACTTTTTTAGCATATCACGAGCATACTTACAATGACTGATAAAGATACCTTTATCTGATTGCTTGATTTGGAGACCTAGAAAGGAGGTTAGTTCTCACATCATACTCATCTGGTATTCTTTCTTCATACGATCAGCGAACCAAAAACATAAAGAGGGCTTAGTAGAACCAAAATTAATATCATCGACATATATTTGGACTAGAATGACGACCTTTAACTCTCCTAAGAAATAAGGTCTGGTCAATCTTTCCACGGACAAATTTCTCAAAGATGAGAAATGAGGACAGTGTGTCATACCAGGCACGGGGAGCCTGTTTTAACCCGTAAAAAGCTTTATCCAAACGATAGACGTGGTTTGGATACTTAGGATCAAGAAACCCTGGTGGTTGTTCAACATAAACTTCCTCTTAGAGTTTTCTATTTAGGAAAGCACTCTTTACATCCATTTGGTAGACTTTGATGTCTCTATGGGTATCAAAGGCTAAGAAGAGTCGACTAGCTTCAAGTTTAGCCACTGGTGAGAATTTCTCGTCATTATTGATTCCTTCTTTACGTCTATAACCCTGAGCAATAAGATGAGCCTTGTTACAGGTTACCATGCCTTCTTTATCTAACTTGTTGCGATAGACCTATTTAGTGCCTATCACAGGTTTGTCAGATGGACGTGGGACAAGGTACCAGACTTTGTTCCTATTAAACTCAATGAGCTCTTTTTGCATGGCAATGACCCAGCTAGGGTCTGAGATAGCATCATTGATTTTCTTGGGTTCAACTAAGGATAGGATAGGAAGTTGACAAAGAGATAGATATTACCTAGACCACGACGAGTATGAATACCTGCACTTGGATCACCAAGAATTTGATGAATTGGATAGTCTTTTGTCCATCGTTGAGCTGGTAGAGGATTATCATATGAGCATTGATGTTGAGGAACAAAAGATGAGGCTTCAGCTGCAGATTCTTTAGCAATAGGGACAATTGCTAAATGTGCCTCAGATTCAGCGACTGATAAAGGTTCAGATGCTGAGGGCATTTCATTCACTGATTGATCAGTGGTTGAAGTAGAAGGAGGAACACAACTAATGGGTACTGCAACAATCTCTGAAGTAGATTCGTTTTGGTTATTAGCTACAATTAGAATGATAAGTGGATCATGTTGATCCTCTCTCTCATTGATTTGATAATAATCCTTTTTACCTTTTACGAAGTATTTTATTTATGTCTTTCAGTTCCAGTGATCATCACTGAGTCTGTTCAGTGATCGCTGAAACATGTATTGTAAATCCTACAGCGACAGGGATACTTCAAGAAGACAAAACTCACACCAAAGAACCTTCAGTGAAAGTCGGAGACTGAGACTGAAGATTAGTGACTGGCGCGTTCGTGATCTGAAGCGGCATGCGTTCATGATAGAAGCGGTATCCAGTGATTACAACCTAGTCAACATATGTGTGAAGACTGCCTAAGCCTCAACAAATGCTGAAGATACCTTCATTGTTATTCCAGCATTCAATGATCAAATGAAGTTTGTTGTACGGGATTGTTTTTGTCTTGTCCTTCCACACACAAAGGACAAACCCATACCCTTTCTAGAGTATAATACGATATGGAGCCGACTAGTTGACTCTATTACCCACCAACTCCACGAAAGGATGTCTGCTCATGAATAAGCATTTTTACTATTCACTATAGCAAACGACAAGCTTTCCTTTGAAATCTTGACGCGTGTTTAAACCCTACTAAATTGCATTAAATGTGTACTTAATGCAATGGGTATAAATAGATGAGTGCTCTTTCCATGCAGAGACACACACACACACACACACATATTTGCATACATGTAAAAGAACACTTATGCTCATCAAAGATTCCAGAGAAATGAAAAGCTCTCCATTAGCTTTGATCTCTGAAGATTCTTCAGTTGATCTCCCATATTCTTCTATACCTCCTGTTTCTTCTTTTTACTTGACGGAGTTAGATCCCACTAACTCTGAGAACTTGTCAGATTTTGATCTTGCAGGGTTTGATGAGTCGTTGGCCCTTCTAACCAAGTCACTTAGAAGGTTCGATAGAAAAAGCAACTTCAGCAGGTCTTCTTTGTAGACCATCTCAGATAAGCCAAAGTCAAATCCTATTTACAAGGCTTCATTAATCTGCTAGAACTGTCAGCACAAAGATCACTTTACGACTGAATGCAGGTAGAAGAAAACTGCGATGCCATCTTCCAAAACCCTATCCTCCTTTAAGCCCAAAGATGACATATTTCAAAAGTTGAAGGAAAAGTACCAAAAAGATGAAGAGTTCTCAGTGAAAGGGCAAATGTCTTGTCGCTGAAGAACATGACTGGGCTGATTCTTCTGACAAATCATCCTCTGATGAGGAAGAGAAATCCTATCTTTGTCCTATGGCCAAGTATGTCAAGGAAGATTCTTCTGAGACATCAACCTCCTGTGATCCCTCATCATCCACATTTTCTCAAGTATGTTCCCTGAATGAACCCTCTTCTTCTTCTGTCCTTGATAGCCTATCAGCATTAGATACGTTGACGGTTGATCTTTACAATGCCTTGAATGGAAAATCCAAGCAAAAATGCTTAATCTTGATCTTCAAGAACAGTTGAGGATATGTCATTCTAAGATCAAAGAGCTGACCAAGATCGAGGAAGATCTCAAGGATCATGTCATTGTAAACCAAACCATCAGTATCCAGCATGAACAAGCTATAGCTGAACTCAAGGCTAAGAAGGCTACCATTGAAGGGTGGTGCAAAGCCTCCGTCTAATCTTCTGAGTTCATCAACGATCAGATTCCTGCCAAGATTAAGACTGGTCTAGGCTTCTCCTTTGATCAGGAAGACCGTGTAACTAACAGGTCCATGCTGAAGTTTGGTACCTTCGTATCCTCTATTCCTTATACTTCTTCCTCGTAGTCTTCTATCACTGAGAGTCATCTTGAAGGAAATCCTTTAAGTTCAGGTCGCAATGACAAAGGTAAATCCATTGTCATATCACCTCTTCCCAAGAAGGCTAACAAGTCATATAGATCAAGATCTATTTCTTCAGCTTGTGCACATTCTTCTTCTTCGGGGATTAAGATATCTGAATCCACTCATAAATCTAAGTCAAAGCTCAAGGTAAATGTTTCACCCAAGGACTCTAAATCCTCAGTTGTTCCTCCTAAAACAAATGAAAAGGGAATCCTTGGAGCTTGTCCCTCTTCTGTTCCTCTGGTACTTCCTGGTCCTAAAGCTGGTTTATGCTATAGAAAGTGTAGACACAGTGGTGAAACTACACATATTGCCAAAAAGTATCTTTTTGCCACCAAGGCTGGTCCTCCAGCCAAGAGAAAGAAAGTATCCAAGGCCGAGAAATCAACCAAGGTGAAATCTGTCAATAAAGTTGCAAAAACGACTAAAACAAAGAATACCACTGAAGTCTCTTCTTCAGGCTCAGTGAAGACTTCTGTTGACTCTGAGTCTTCAATTTTAGTGGATGTTGCCTCTAACTCTGCTAGACCCAAAAAAAATGGGTACCAAAGCAATCTTAATCTATTTATGTGTGCAATGAAGTCAAAGGCATTTGGTATCTCGATAGTGGATGCTCAAGACACATGACTGGAGATAAATCCCTACTCATTGATTACAATGATGAAAGATGCCCTTCCGTAACCTTTGAAGGAAACAAAAAATGATATACCAAGGGCTTTGGTGTATTAACCAATGGTGCAACTACTTTCAAACGTGTTTCATATGTTGAAGGATTGAAGCACAATCTTCTTAGCATCAGTCAACTGTGTGATAAAGATTTCATAGTAAAATTTTCTAAAAATTCATGTTACGTCTTCGACCAGGATGACAAGGTTGATCTAACTGGTTCTCGCCTAGGAAATGTATATATCATCAACATGGATTCTCTTTTTACTGAGAACAACTATTTTTCTCAAAAGATTTGTTAGACATCAAGTGGCTATGGCACAAACAACTTTCTCATCTCAACTTCAAGACACTTAGTAAGCTGTCACAAAATGATCTTGTCACAAAATGATCTTGTCACTGGTCTTCCTCAACACACCTTTGCAAAAGAATCTCTGTGCTCAACATGTGAGAAAAGAAAACAAACAAGAGCTAGCTTCAAGTCTAAGCAAATCTCTTCAGTTATTTCTTCACTTCAGCTATTGCACAAGGATCTCTTTGGTCCGGTCAACGTACAACCTATAGCTGGAAAGAAATATACACTTGTCATTGTTGATGAATACTCCAGGTACAGTTGGGTCTTAATTCTCATATCCAAAAGTGAAGCACCTGAAGAAATTATTTCGTTCATCAAAAAGGATAGAAGTACTTAACAACATTAAAATACGATCTATCAGAAGTGACCATAAAAGAAACAATCCATGTCACCTTTGATGAATCTTAATCAGTTAATTCTAAACCCATCATTAATGATGATGAAGAATTAAAAAGCTGATTTTTCTCTCATTTTGGACAACCTGAAGCTTCCTTCAGCAATCAACCCAGTGCTGATACTCTAGAAGCTGATAATGATCAACTTATTATTCCAGTTGCAACTAATAACCAAGGTGAATATTCTTCAGAGATCGTTGCAGTGCCCAAGGTTGCATTCATCCCTCTACTTCAAACAATAACCATTCAATGAATGAAATGCCTTTAGCTTCTGAACCTCTATTAGTCGCTGAATCTATCTCTGAGGCTCCTTTAGCAATTCAACCCATTGCTGAAGAATCTATAGATAAAGCCTCATCGTCTCTACCTGAACATCAATGTTCAAATGACAATCCTCTACCAGCTCAGCGATGGACAAAAGACCATCCAATTCATCAAATTCTTGGTGATCTAAATGCAAGTATTCAGACACGACGTGGTCTAGGTAATATCTATCTCTTTGTCAACTTTCTTTCTTTAGTTGAACCCAAGAAAATTAATGAGGCTATCTCAGACCCTAGTTGGGTCATTGCCATGCAAGAGGAACTTGTTGAGTTAGATAGGAACAAAGTCTGGTACCTCGTCCCACGTCCAACTAACAAACATATGATAGGAACCAAATTGGTTTATCATAATAAGTTAAATGAACAAGGTGTGATAACCCGTAACAAGGCTCGCCTTGTTGCTCAGGGTTATAGACAAGAAGATGGAATCGATTATGACGAAACCTTCGCACCAGTGGCTAGACTCGAAGCTATTCGACTCTTTCTAGTCTTTGTTGCCCATAGAGACTTTAAAGTGTTTCAAATGGATATAAAAAGTGTGTTTCTTAATGGAAAAACTCCAAGAGGAAGCTTATGTTGTACAATCTCCATGGTTTCTTGACCCTAAGCATCCAAATCATGTCTATCGATTGGATAAAGCTCTTTACGGGTTAAAACAGGCCCCTCGTGCCTGGGATGATACACTCTCCTCATTTCTCATCTTTGAGAAATTTGTCCGTGAAAAGATTGTTAGACCTTATTTCTTAGGAAAGTTAAAGGTCACATCATTCTAGTCTAAATTTTGGTCAATGAAATTATATTTGGTTCCATAATCCCTCTTTGTGTTTTCGGTTTGTTGATCGCATGAAGAAAGAATATCAGATGAGTATGATGGGAGAACTAACCTATTTTCTATTGTCTCCAGATCAAGCAATCAGATAAAGGTATCTTCATCAGCCAAAGTAAGTATGTCAGAAATATGATGAAAATGTTTGAACTATCCAACAACTCATCTATGAAAACTCTGATGGCTCCTCCTCTCTCACTAAATAAGGATCCAAACTGAAAGCCTGCAAACACTACTATTTATAGAGGAATGATTGGCTCTCCACTGCATCTCACAGCTACTCGTGCAAATATCATGTACTCTACCTGTCTATGTGCACGATATCAATGTGAACCTAAGGAATCTCTTCTGATTGCTGTAAAACACATATTCAGATACCTCAAAGAAACTCTTAACTTGGATCTTTGCTATCCCAAGGATCCAAACTGAAAGCCTGTAAACACTACTATTTATAGTGATTTTGCAGGATGCAAATCTGATTGGAAAAACACCAATGGAGTCTGCCACCTTCAAGGTGGAAAGTTGGTAAGCTAGACAAGTAAAAAGCAAAATTATGTGTCCACATCAACTGCTGAAGCTGAATATGTTGTTGTTGGAAGCTGCTATGCCCAAGTTCTTTGGATGAAAAACCAGCTCAACGACTATGATCTTTAGCTTTCCAAGATCCATATCTACTGCGATACCAGCAGTGCTATTGCTATTGCAAACAATCCCGATCTTCACTCCAAGACCAAACATATTGAGATCAAATATCATTTATTAGAGATCATGTTATGAATGATAATATTGAACTTCACTTTATTCCAACTAATTATCAACTCGCTAACCTTTTTACAAAGCCTCTTGATGAGACAAGATTTAACATCTTGATTAACGAACTTGGAATGTTGAATGCTGAGGATTAATTTCCTACATCTATAAGCATTACTCAGTAAGTGAAATGATTCAGTGTTCTTATTCCATCACTAAACTCCTGTGTGAATATATCTTCCTTCTCTAAGGTATGTAAACTTATCTTTTTTCAATACTTAAAACCAGTACTGAATCTTTCCATATTCAGTGATAAAAATATTGTAAAAGATTGTTTCAGTGTTTCTTCCATCACTGAACCATTTAAGCAAGTATATCTCTCTGAGATATACTTATCTTTTCTTAACAGAAAAACCATCACTGAACCTTTTGTCATTCAGTGATCAATGTTGTGAAAGATAAAATTTCTTAAGTGATTCTTCTTGTTACTGAACTTTTTTAAAAAACTTATCTTTAAAAAGATATTTTCTCAAATTCATATTCTTCAGTATATGTTTTTGAATAACTTAAACTTTTTGTCTAAAAGGAAATGGAAAATGGAACGTCTTATGACGTCATTTTGTTTTAAATGATACGATTTTTTTTGAGACGCGCGTACCATTCTAACATACGCGACCCCTCGAAATTCTATCCAATCGTGGATGAGGACGTGCTAACTTTTTCATCATTGCACAACTTTTAAGTCGTATTTTCCTCTCTCCACTTTCCTTTTCTCCCTCCTCTTACCTATAAATATAAGACCTCTCTTCTCATTCTTGCCTTATTCTTACAAAGAACTTTTGACGAACCTCTACCTCAAAAACATTTGCAAGCAAGAACTCAAAGAACTCTCAAAACCATCAACCTTCCTATTCTAAAAATCACAGGTTGATAACTCTTTTCTTTTTATTTTGATATGTTCTTCTTCTAAGAAACTTATGTTATTTAAGAACTTGTTCTCTTAAACAACTAACATACATAATATTAACACATTTTTATACTTGGTTGTAATTTAAAGTTTCTATACACTTATTCTTCTTGAAAAACCCTAAATTTTCTTTGTGGATTTTTTAAAAGAAGTTTTATCGTTTCCAAAACTTAGAGTTTACATTTGTATCTTGGATTTCTAACAAATATGTTATTCTCTATTTTCTCTTATATATCACAGAGATGTCTGCCAAGAACGTGAACTTCTCCATTGACGAAGTGTCTTTCAATCCCAACAATCATGTGGCGCTTCTAGACATTCCTGCCAATAAATCACAGTATGAGGATGCTGCTAGATTCTTCAAGAGCTCTCCAATCTCCTTTACTATATCCCATGAACCTATCAAGGTGAAAGAAGCCGTTCAGCATTTCTGGCTTACTGCTGAAGTGGTGCAAGAGACTGACAAGACTGGTAAACCGGTAGAGAAAATCTCCTTCACCTTTAACAAGATGACAATCAGTTTTTATGTAGCCACAATGAGGACCGCTCTCCATCTACCAAAGGGTCCCTATGCCAATGAACCTTCCACTGAAGATATCATCTCCTACTTAGATGATATTAGCTATGCCTGGCCAATAAAGAAGGACTCCGGCGATCCCCTCAAGTCGCTCTCGAAGATTGAAAAGAACCGCATGTCAACGGTATGGAAATATTTGTTTTCCCATTTCATCCAGAGTTGCATTGAACATTGGCATTTCTATCATTCGCCAGAGGCCAATCAATTTTGCTGGCGTTATCTTTGAAGACCTGGTGCTGAAGCTGAACAAGCGCCAAAGGGAAAAAGTGGTACCTTACACCAGATTTCTATCTATGGTGTTAGCTAAGATCATTAGCAACAAGTACTCTACGGAAGGAAACCTGACTATCTGGAAGCTTGGATCCAAAATCTTGGATCATAAGCTTAAATCTGAAGATGTTGCCTTTTCATCTCTTCTATCCCGCAACACACATTGCAATACTTTTTCATCTTCTGCAACCGTGCCTGTATATCCTTCTTTTTTATTTTCTCCAACTGTGCTAGTATGTCCTTCTTTCCTTTCTCCGATGGTCAAAATTAAGGCAAACCCCCCAAAGTCTATCCCAACCACCACCACCCTCTCGTTTAAAAGATCCTCATCTCAAACCATTCTTGGTTCTCCATCGAGGGCCAAGAAAGCCAAAATGTAATGTGCGGTTTATGTATTTTAAAAGGGAGTCGGCAGTACGCACCGCCCCATAGTTTTTCCTTTTACTATAAATAGTAAAAGGAGTTGTAGAGAGAAGTTTTTCCACACTTTCTAAAAAGGGAAGTCTCTTCAAAGTTATCATACAGTCCTGGCAAAAGAAGAAAGGGAGATTTAAAGCTAAGACTTCTAATTCTAAGATGAGTGTTAGAAGCTTTGAAGTATCAAATGTTTGTATAACAATTTAATTGCTTTTGGAACTAGTTTGTTATGATTCCATCTTATACATTGTCTGGATTCCATCTAAACCGATCAAAAGAGTTGTCCGATGAAATCCTAAACCGGATGAAGGGGATTAACCCTAAATCGCTCAAAGGGTGACGGGGTTCAACCTAAACCGGACAAGAGGTGTCCGGATTGTCCCTAAATCGCTCAAGTATCAATTGGTGTAAGCCTTAAACCACCTAAATGTTATCCGGTTTAAAGCTATACCGCTCAAGCCCTGTCCGAATTATTACTTTTTATTCTAAGTTATTGTTCGGATTTCATATCCGGACAAGTGATGACCGGATTCCATATCTGGCTAAATTTGATTAAGTTTCACTATCAGTTTTGTCGTGGAAAATGTGGGGTGTTACATAATGGCGGTGTAACTGTGAGAGAGATGTAATGGTGGTGTAACCGCGAGAGAGATGTAATGGCAGTGTAACCATGAGAAAAAGAGAGATAAATCTATATCATAAATAGATAAAATGCTTGTGTCTGTACAGGTTCGATTCTAAACTGTTAGTTTGGAATGTAACTTATTTGTATATGATTTATACATTCACTAGACCTTTTGGGTCTAATGCTCAGTTGTTGGACTAACCTGTTTTGCAGGTCATCATACATTGCAAGATAAAGGTAAGGGGAAAGTTTGAACGATGATATTTAGATACACATAAATGTGTTAAAGAAAGTTTTTGTTAACCCATGTTTTGTAAACGATATTACATTTTGTTTTATGAATGTGATTATGTGGATTATCTGTATTTGGAATTTTGTGGGTTGTTACAGTTAGTATCAGAGTCTTAGTTTAAGGGATATGAGTATTTGCAAAATACTTAGACTTAAACTAGAAATGTGGAAGTTATGATAATAGGTTTCACTGGGACTATGAACATGAGAATATGTTATAGCTGAACATATTATGAGAAAGTTTGATTATATATGACTGATATAATCTTGAGTTATGGATAGACTTGAGGATAAACGTGTTATTATGTTTTGATTATGTGAATAATCATATGTGTTTAAATGTGACAGAAAGAGATATACACTGAGAAATGGCAGATAATCCCAACCAATCAGAAAGGACCTCTACCGGTTATGGAAGAGGTCGGGGAAGAAGAAACATAACCCAAGGAAAGGACTCAAAAAATGTGATGACAATAGAAACGCGAAGTCGCAGCAGGGGTCGAGGAAAAGTTAGAGGTACTAGACAAGAAACTCATATGGAACAGGAATTGTCGGCCGAAGAAGGTTCAATGTATGGCCATGGTAGAGGAAGAGCAAGGGGTGGACACAATGTTTCTGACCCCAGATTTATTACTCAGAAAATGCTACCAGCTGAGTTGGGAAAATTCCAAGAGAGTTTGGTAAATTTGTTGGGATGTTCGGTTCCAAATAACCCAGAAATAGTAAGGGATCCTGAACATTAGGCAGAAGCCAGAGCTAGTACACCAGTAACTGGTACATCCGTACCCCTTACTTCGTCTTCCATTCATAAAGGAGGGGATATCAAAATGTTTCTTGCCTGTAAACCTCCAAAATGTTCTGGGGAGCATGACCCTGTTAAAGCCATGGGTTGGCTTAAAGAAATTGAGCTAAGTCTGCAAATTAGTAAAAGTGCAGAAGAAGACAAAGTTATGTTTGTTGTATCCCGATTGAGGTCAAGTGTTTTGTACTGGTGGGAAGTTCTGTCAAGTTCAGACCCAAACATTCTGAAAACCATGTTGTGGGAAGAATTTGTTATCAAGTTTAAAATGCAATATTGTCCGCAAGAGGCAGTACGAAAGTTAGAAGATGATTTCCTTCATTTAGAACAAGGAAACATGTCAGTTCGTCAGTACACGGAAGTCTTCATGGAACAATCCCGGTTTGCTGATGTAATATTCGAGTTACAAGTTTTGATTTGAGATTTCGGAATATGTATTTATGTGTATGTGGGAATTAGTATGTGGGAAGATATTTTAGCCGACTTTTTGTAAAAGGGGGGGGGGAAGTCGGTTCATAGTCAATGCTCCAAAGATTTCCACTTACTATAAATAGTAAGTGGAATGCATAAGGAAAAGTTTTTTTTGGGACATGTTTTCTAAAAAGGAACTTGGAATTAGATTTTGGAGAATTAGATCAGTCAGAAATCCGGTCAACCTCAGAATTTGAAGGTGAGTGTATAATCCTTTTGAGTATTAATTGTTTGTGTGCAATTTATTGCTATTTGAAACAGTCTTATTATGAATCTCATGGTATATATTATGTGGACTTCAACCCTAAACCGGATAAAAGCTGTCTGGATTCTTCCTAAACCGGTTGAGTATTGACCGGGTATCTACCCTAAACCGGACAAGAGGTATCCGGATTTGTCCTTAAACCGCCCAAGAGCAATCAGATTTCATTTAAACCGGCCAAGGGGTGTCCGGATATATCTAAATCGCTCAAGATTTGATGTCCGGATTCCAAAACCGGATTATTTTATTTCTAGTTCTAAGTGGTTATCTGAATTCCATATCCGGACAATGATGACCAGATTGTTACATCCGGCTGAATGTTGATTATATTCCACCGCAAGAGAGATGTAATGGCGGTGTAACCACGAGAGAGATGTAATGGCGGTCTAACCACGAGAGAGATGTAATGGCGGTGTAACCTTGAGAGAGATGTAATGGAGGGGTATCTGCGAGAGAGATGTAATGGAGGTGTAACCGTGAGAAAGATATGAAATGGCAGTGTAACCGTGAGAGAAAAGAGATAAATATTTTTATCTGTACAGGTTTGATTCTAAACTGATCGTTTGGAATGCAAGTTATTTATATATGATATTTGTATACTCACTAGACCTATTGGGTCTAACGCTCAGTTGTTGGACTAACCTGTTTTGTAGGTCACCATACTTCACAGGATAAAGGCAAGGGGAAAGTTTAAAATAGATGAAATTTTATTACTCATAAATGTATAGAGAAAAGTTTTTGTTAATTCATATTTTGTAAACGATATTACATTCTGTGTTATGAGTATGATTATGTGGATTATCTGTATGTGAGAAAATTGTGGGTTGTTACAGTTGGTTTCAAAGCCTTAGTTTAAGGGATATGGGTATTTGCGAAATACTTAGACTTAAACTAGAGGTGTGGAAGTTATGATTATAGGTTTCACTGGGACTATGAACATGGGGAATATGTTATAGTTGAACCTATTATGAGAAAGATAGAAACCAGAAGTCGTAGCAGGGGTCGAGGAAGAGGTAGAAGTGCTAGACAAGAAACTCATGTGGAACAGGAATTGTCAGCCCAAGAAAGTTTAATGTCTGGCCGTGGTAGAGGAAGGGCAAGGGGTGGACACAATGTTTCTGACCCCGAATTTATTACTCAGGAAATGCTGCAGCTGAATTAAGAAAATTTCAAGAGAGCTTAGTGAATTTGTTGGGACGTTCGGTTCCAAATCATCCAGAAATTTTAAGAGAACCTGAGCAACATGAAGAAGCCGGAGCTAGTACCCCGGTAACTGGTACATCTGTACCTCTTACTTCATCATCAGTACAGAAAGGAGGAGATATCAAGATCTTTCTTGCCTGCAAACCTTCCAAGTTTTCTAGTGAGCATGATCCTGTTAAAGCTATATGTTGGCTTAAAGAAATAGAGCTGAGTTTGCAAATCAGTAAAAGTGTAGAAGAGGACAAAGTTATGTTTGTTGTATCTCGTCTGAGATCAAGTGCTTTGTACTGGTCGGAAGTTCTGTCAAGTTCATATACAAACATCTTGAAGACCATGTTATGGGAAGAATTTGTGGTTAAGTTTAAAATGCAGTATTGTCCTGAAGCGGCAGTACTAAAGTTAGAAGATGATTTCCTTCGTCTAGAACAAGGAAATATGCCAGTTCGTCAGTATACAGAAGTCTTCATGGGACAATCCTGGTTCGTTGAAGCTTATATTATATCAGAACAGTAAAGTGAGGAAGTATATTTGGGTTTGGAGTCTAATCTCCGAAAATATGTGATATCCAGGAACCCGACAATATTTCAGACAGCAGTTGATGCTGCTGAAATACTTGAACAAGATATTAACCGGAAACCACAAGAAAGGGTTGGAGAGAAAAGAAAGGGGAAGCTACAATGACCGATTTCCGTAAACCAAGGTTTATGGAAAATTTGAATCGACCTGTCTCAAGGTTTGCTGATAGGGCGCGTACCCGATATCATAAAATACATCAGGGAAATTGCAATACAGAATCTTGAGTATGTTTTAAATGTCAGGAACCAGGACATATAGCTCGAGACTGTCGGATGACGCAGAGGTGTTTTACTTGTAATTCATCTCAACATGTAAATGTCGATTGTCCGCAAGCGAAGGATCGAGAGTCTGGTTTTTCTGGGGGCCGAGTACCTGGTTATGTGCCAACAGGTCATGGACAAATAGATAATTATGTTAATTCAAGTGGTCGAGGAGAGATAAGACATGGGGAGTCTGCAAGAGGTAGAGCCTTTCAGATGACGAGAGACGAGGCAAAAGAACACCCTGAAGTGGTAACATGTACATTCCTCGTTAATTCAGTATGTGCCAAAGTTTTATTTGATTCGGGTGCAAATCTTCTTTTGTGTCACAGTCGTTTGTTAACTGCGCACACTTAGAATCTAAAGCATTAAGTGAGAATCTAATTGTGGAAACATCAAATGATAGTGAAGTTTTGGTTAAGGAAAGAATAGATGAATGTTTTATAAATATAGAAGGATGTGAGGTGCCTATACAACTATTTCCTTTGCCTTTAAGGGAATTTGATATAATTATAGGCATGGATTGGTTAGCTAAAAACCAAGCTAACATAGTCTGTAATGAGAAGATGATCCTTATAGACTTACCAGAAAAAGGGAAGGTTGTGATTTATGGGGATCGACGGAATCGTAATTCTAGCCTTATTTCAGTTTTGAAGGCTCGAAAGTATGTATAGAAGGGATGTGTTAGTTTTCTTGCATATGCTATTGATATGAAGAAAAAAAAGGGAAAGATGGAGGATATTCCAGTTGTAAGAGAATTTCCTGAGGTATTTCCAGAAGATTTGATAAATTTACCTCCGGATCGAAGGATAGAATTTCAAATAGAATTACTTCCTGGAGCAGCATCTGTTGCACGTGCACCATAAAGATTAGCTCCTTCTGAATTAAAGGAGTTGATGTTACAATTGAAAGAGTTGTTGTATAAAGGTTTTATCCGACCAAGTACTTCCCCGTGGGGTGCACCGGTGCTTTTTGTGAAAAAGAAGGATGGATCAATGAGGATGTGCACTGATTACCGGGAATTGAATAAGTTGACAATAAAAAATAAGTATCCTCTCCCAAGAATTGATGATTTGTTTGATCAATTGGTTGGAGCTACTTATTTTTCAAAGATTGATTTACGATCCGGTTATCATCAATTGAAGTTTCGGAATGAAGATGTGTCGAAAATAACATTTCGTACACGATATGGTCATTATGAATTCCTGGTTATGCCATTTGGACTCACAAATGCGCCTGCAGCCTTTATGGACATGATGAATAGGGTGTGTCGTCCATATCTTGATAAATTTTTGATTGTCTTCATTGATATATTCTCGGTCGAAAAAAGAGCATGCTCGTCATTTGAGATTACTCTTGGAATTGTTGAAACAAGAGAGATTGTATGCCAAGATATCAAAATGTAAATTTTGGCTGCGAGAAGTTCAGTTTTTGGGGCATGTTATCTCAAAAGAAGGCATTAAAGTGGATCCACTCAAGATTGAAGCCATTGAAAGGTGGAAAGCCCTAAAGACTCCAATGGAAATCAGATGTTTTCTAGGATTAGTTGGGTATTATCGTAAGTTTATACAAGATTTCTCTCGTGTAGCTACTCCATTAACAAAGCTGATAAAGAAAAATGTGAAATATGAGTGGAATGAAGCACAAGCTCAGGCCTTTCAGATGTTAAAGGATAAGTTATGCAATGCACCAATTGTATCCTTGCAAGATGGAATGGAAGATTTTGTGGTATATAGTGACGCGTCAAAGATAGGTTTGGGTTGTGTATTGATGCAACATGAAAAGGTAATAGCTTATGCTTCTAGACAGTTAAAAGATCATGAAAGGCAGTATCCTACTCATGATATGGAATTGGTGGCAATAGTATTCGCTTTGAAGATATGGAGGCACTACCTATACAAAACTAAATGTCAAATTTTTACAGATCATAAAAAACTTGCAACATCTGTTCCATCAGAAAGATCTGAATATGCATCAGAGACGATGGTTGGAACTGGTTAGTGATTATGATTGTGAAATTTTGTATCACCTAGGAAAAGCAAACGTAGTGGCCGATGCATTAAGCCGACAGAAGAAAAGTGGAACTATCAAAGCTATAGCTCTACGAGTTGAGTTACTACCAAGTATTCAGGAAGAATTATGAGAGTTTCAACATGAGGACATAAAGGAAGATAAGATTAAACAGGAAATATTGGGTGGATTAATATCTGATTTGGTGAGGGATGATAGAGAATTTTGGAATTTCCAGAACAAAATTTGGGTACCATGCTATGGTGATCTCAGGAAACGTATTTTGAGTGAGGCACATAAGTCACGTTTTGCAATTCATTCAGGTACCAATAAAATGTATTGGGATTTGAAGCAACATTAYTGGTGGCCAGGTATGAAGAAGGATATAGCTAAGCACGTTGAGCAATGCCTGACATGTCTTCAGGTAAAGATAGAACACCAACGTCCTTATGGTATATTGCAATCCTTAGAAATTCTAGTTTGGAAATGGGATCACATCACTATGGATTTCATAACCAAACTGCCAAAGACGTCAAAAGGTTATGATGCCATATGGGTGATAGTAGATCGATTATCAAAATATGCACATTTCTTACCGATGAAAGAATCATATTCAATGGAAATATTGGCAAAACTATACATTGGTGAGATAGTGACACGTCATGGTGTTTCTCTATCAATTGTTTCTGACAGATATAGTCGGTTCACTTCTATGTTTTGGAAAAGCTTCCAAAGAGAGATGGGTTCACAGATTAAGCTAAGTACAACTTATCACCCTCAAACAGATGGACAAAGTGAACGAACTATCCAAACAATAGAAGATATGCTTAGAGCATGTGTAATTGATTTTAGAGGATCATGGGTTAGTCATTTGGCTCTGATGGAATTTGCATACAACAATAGTTATCATTCAAGTATTCAAGCTGCACCTTTTGAGGTTCTGTATGGACGGAAATGTTGAACTCCTTTGTGTTAGAACAAAATAGGTGAAAAACAGTTAGCTGGGCCTAAGTTAGTTCAGCAAACTGTAGATAAAATTGGAGTAAACGGGAACTAATGAAAGCGGCACAAGATAGACAAAGAAGTTACGCAGATAAACGTCGAAAGCTGATTGAATTCCAAGAAGGTGATAGAGTGATGTTAAAAGTATCACCTTGGAAAGGAATAGTACGTTTTGGTAAGAAAGGGAAGTTAAGTCCGAGGTATATTGGGTCATTCCCTATCATTGGAAAGGTTGGGGAAGTGGCTTACAAGTTAAAACTTCATTTAGAGTTAAGTGGAATCCATGACACGTTTCATGTGTCATATTTAAGGAAGTGTCTATGTGAAGTCCCAAAATCATACAAACATGATATGATCTTCAAGAATTAAGATGAATAGAATAATAGAAAGAATATCTTCAAAGAATGATTAGATTAAGAGAGAGAGAATTACAGCTGAAAAACTTGATTACAATTTGCTAATCACTTCATAATGACAATTACAAGGAATATACTATTTATACAAGGAAATAGTAAAACTACACTATTACAAAATAAAGCTATTCTAAGAAGAAACTTGAATACAACTTTAACGCTCTAACTCAAACCCAACATTCTCCCCCTTTGGATTCAAGTTTGGACTCTTGTGAATTTCGTCTTGCGCAGTCCAAGAATTTTCTCCAGTCTTCTCAGAGCATTCCTATATTGGATCTTTTCCTCGAGCAAATTTATTGCATTAACCAGCAAATATCTTTCCTTGGAATTCATCCGTTCTGATTCAGCGGCTTTATCGTTCATCACCATTTTTAAGTCAAGTGCCCTTCTCACTAATTTTATCGTGCCATCAGAATATTTATTCAGCTCGCTAAATCTCATGAACTTCTTAACTTGGAGTTAAGCAAACTAGATGACCCTGAACTCTGGACTTTCAAGAACCATATAGACTGGATAGCCTTCAATGTCTTCTAGTTCTTGGTTTGGTCTTTTAAGATTGATGATTCGTTGGTTGTCTTCAAGGCCCATTTGCACATCAATGACCATCGCCAGTTTTACATGACAGCGCATAAATCTCTTGATAGCTTCAAGAGCAATCAATTCTCCTTCCTTTCTGATTGTCATGTTTTTGAGAAGTACATATATTCAAGGTCATCCAAATATAAATTTGAGAAGTCTGTTTCGCTGAACCTCCAAATCTGACCATCCTGTCTAGTGACTGTGAAAACAGGATACCAGATTCTTAGCAACTTCTGAGCATCAGTTTGTTTAATCTGAGCATCAACTTCTAATAAGCCCAGATATGGCAGTGCCGCTACCTGAAATTAAGATTGATGAAAGATTGTGCTTTGAAGAAACCCCGGAACTTATTACTGACTTCAAAGTAAAGAAGTTGCGGAATAAATAGATTGGATTAGACAAGGTTCAGTGGCGTTATCACAAGGGACTGGACGCCATCTGGGAATCAGAATCAGAAATGCAAGAGAAGTATCCCTACCTTTTTGCGTAATGGAATTCCGGGACGAAATTCTTTTAAGGAGAGTATATTGTAATATGCGGTTTATGTATTCGAAAAGTTTTAATTTTGTTTGGTATAATTGTGGTTGTTTAGATGAGTGTGTCTATTTGGTTATGTTTAATAATTTGATGGGGAAAAGGGGAGTCGGCAGTACGCACCGCCCCATAGTTTTTCCTTTTACTATAAATGTAAAAGGAGTTGTAAAGAGAAGTTTTTTCACACTTTCTAAAAAGGGAAGTCGCTTCAAAGTTATCATACAGTCCTGGCAAAAGAAGAAAGGGAGATTTAAAGCTAAGACTTCTAATTCTAAGGTGAATGTTAGAAGCTTTGAAGTATCAATTGTTGGTATAACAATTTAATTGCTTTTGGAACTGGTTTGTTATGATTCCATCTTATACATTGTTCGGGTTCCATCTAAACCAATCAAAAGAGTTGTCCGATGAAATCCTAAACCGGATAAAGGATATCCGGATTAACCCTAAATCGCTCAAAGGGTGACCGTGTTCAACCTAAACCGGACAAGAGTTGTCCGGATTGTTCCTAAACCGCTCAAGTATCAATCGGTGTAAGCCTTGAACCGCCCAAATGTTATCCGGTTTAAAGCTATACCGCTCAAGCCCTATCCGGATTATTACTTTTTCCGGATTATTACTTTTTATTCTAAGTTATTGTCTGGATTTCATATCCGGACAAGTGATGACCGGATTCCATATCCGGCTAAATTTGATTAAGTTTCACTATCAGTTTTATCGTGGAAAATGTGGGGTGTTACATAATGGCGGTGTAACCGCGACAGAGATGTAATGGCGGTGTAACCACGAGAGAGATGTAATGGCGGTGTAACCGTGAGAGAGATGTAATGGCGGTGTAACCACGAGAGAGATGTAATGGCGGTGTAACCGCGAGAGAAAGAGAGATGAATCTATATCATAAATAGATAAAATGCTTGTGTCTGTACAGGTTTGATTCTAAGCTGTTAGTTTGGAATGTAAGTTATTTGTATATGATTTATACACTCACTAGACCTTTGGGGTCTAATGCTCAGTTGTTGGACTAACCTGTTTTGYAKGTCATCATACAYTGCAAGATAAAGGCAAGGGGAAAGTTTGAACGATGATATTTAGATACACATAAATGTGTTAAAGAAAGTTTTTGTTAACCCATGTTTTGTAAACGATATTACATTTTATTTTATGAATGTGATTATGTAGATTATCTGTATTTGGAATTTTGTGGGTTGTTACACAAAAAGGGGATACCCACATCTCTGGCTATTACCTATCAAAAGGTTCCAGTCATTGAAACAAGCCTTACCCTTGAGGCAACTTCGGTTATAACCCCTCCTAGCTCTTTAATGATTTCTTCAGTCACTGTCATACATGTTGATCCTCTCTCAACTGCCTCAGTGACACAAATCACTAAAGGTGTGAATATCAGCATAGCCACTGGCGAACACCCACTTCCACTACTCTCAACCATCTTTTCTTCTTCTCCTTCTTTGGTCTCAATAGATGCTGGTGATTCATTAGTGATTGTCCTCGCTGATGATGAAGCAATCACCATAGGACTTGAGGTTGGTCCTCTCAAAACACCTCAGTCAATGGAAGCCTATCCTCTCGAAGGCAACCAGAAGAGAACCAGCATCAATCCTTCAGATGGTGCTGATGACCCCTAAGGTAATCTACCAACCTACCCCTTTATTTCTTCTTACCCTGAGCTATCTTATGATCAAACCTCTTCTTTTTCAGGTCCTTGCTATGAAAAAATGCTAGCCATATAAGAAGATTACAACATGATTGATGATGTGAATTTGATTCTCTTGGCAGTAGAGACTATGTTGATCCTCTCTCTCATTGGTTTGATGATTATCTCTTTTACCTTTCAAAGTATTATGTTTCTGTCTTTCCAGTTCCAGCGATCATCACTGAGTCTGTTTAGTGATCGCTGAAACATGTATTGTAATCCTACAATGACAATGATACTTCAATAAGACAAAACTCACACCCAAGAACCTTCAGTGAATGTCGAAGACTGAAACTGAAGATTAGTGACTGGCGCGTTTGTGATCTGAAGCCGCATTTAGTGATTACAATCTGGTCAACATATGTGTGAATATTACACAAACCTCAGTGAATGCTGAAGAGACCTTCATCGTTATTCCAGTATTTAGCGACCAAATGAAGCTTGCCATGCACGATTGTTTTTGTCTTGTCCTTCCACACACAAAGGATAAACCCATGCCCTTTCAAGAGTATAGAACTGCATGGAGCCGACTAGTCGACTCTAGTGCCTACCAACTCCATGAAAGGATGTTTGCTCATGAGTAGACAATAATACTATTGACTATTGCAAAGGACAAGATTTTCTCTAAAAGCTTGACGCGTGTTCAAACCCTTCTGATTTGCATTTAATGCAATGGGTATAAATAGCTGAGTGCTCTCCTCATGCACTACATCTATCTACAACACACAAAAGAACACATACCCAATTCTTCAAGCAAGTTAGAATTTCTCTCTAATTTTAAAGTTCTTACCCAAGAAGAACATCTTTCAGTCTTTATCTTATTCGGCAAATTTCTTATATTTGCTAAGTATATTTGTGTGTACTCTAAGATTGTTTTAGATAAGTTATCTTTACTTTTTCTATTTCCGTAAACAATCTGTAAAAAATTGTATTGATCTTTCTATATCAATATATATTTTTAAAACCGAAAGTTTTTTGTGTTTGTATTCATCCCCCCTTTCTACAAACTGTTCCTCTAAACTCTTGTAGACTCGGCTGGACCAACAAGTGGTATCAGAGTAGTATTTTCTTCTCGTCTTGTTTAGTTGTTTATCTACATTTTATTATCTCTTCTTTCTTTAGATAATTTACTGCTTACAAATGGCTTTACAATTAACTACACAAACTTTCACGATAATGGCTTTCTTGCCAAACCTCCCCGATTTATAAGAGACAACTTCAGTCTCTGGAAAAATCGAATGTCTCCCTTCTTGGATGTAACAAACCTCATATTACAAATACATATAATTCACATCATCATTCTCATAATACTAAAATAGTATTATTACAAAACATGAACTATCAAAATGTATCTTAAATACATATGCATAACAAACTAATATCAACATTTAGACTTTTCCCTTGCCTTTATCTTTCAGARCACGTTGTCCTGCAAAACAGGTTAATCCAACATCTGAGCRTTAGACYAAAAGGTCTAGTGAGTGTATAATCTCATACAACAATATATATTCCAGACATTCAGTTTAGAATCAAACCTGTTCTGAAACATAAGTATATTTATGTTTCTCGCGGATTACACCGCCATCTCATTCTCTTATCTCTTTCTCACTCGCGGTTACACCGCCATTATATCACTCTCACGGTTACACCGCCATTATATCACTCTCGTGGTTACACCGCCATCTCACTCTCGCGGTTACACCGCCATCTCACTCGCAGTTACACTGCCCATAATATCACTCTCGCGGTTACACCGCCATTATATCACTCTAGCGGTTACACCGCCATCTCACTCGCAGTT
>NW_020202046.1:0-1486 GCF_001531365.2 Cynara cardunculus var. scolymus
TGTCGAACTATACTTTGTCAAATCTGAATTCCAATTGGCTGATCTCTTTACAAAAGCCCTTGATGAGAAAATATTCAACTTCCTTTTTCAAAAAATAGGAATGGCATTCCCAGAGTTCTAAGTGTTGTATGTCTTACTTTTAATAATCTCTTTTTGTATATAGTTTTACTTCTTGGTTAACCTTCATTTGTTTTCTTAGTCAACAGGTTTACCTCGCAGAGATATGCAAGGTTTGAGGGGGAGTATATTGTTAAAAGGAATAAAACCTATTGAAGAAGCAAAATGTTTTTAATCACAAGTCTTTTCACAGACCCTCCGTGATAACTCTTTAGAGGCTCTTTGAACAGGTCCTCTGTCGATACTTCTTCTTAGAATTTTTAAATGGTTTTTGTTTTGAGGGGGAGCCATGGAAGCTGGCTTATAGGGGGAGTTTTTAAATTGAAAATCAAAACCTCAGAAGGTGCCAAATTTTTTGAAGTATCTTGATCTCAGAGGTCAGCTCATCAGAACCTTTGGTGCTTCTATCAGAGGCTCTGTGGGTCTGAACTGAGAAGGTGCTCATCTCTCTGAGGATTTTCAAACTGTTTAGGTATACAAGGTGTAACATGCAAGAAGGCCCCACACATATCATAGAGGCTCTATTACCCTTAGGTCTCTGACAAAACTCTTCTATAGTTTTATATTATTGATATGGTGCGTGTGGTTCTGTGGATAAGTGTTAGGACCTGTAAATTCAGATTTGGTATTTGATCTCTTACTCTTTGATGATCTTTAGGACGATTACAATGCAGCAGAAACAATGATAAGAACACAACAGAGTAATTAACCAATAACACACAGATTGGTATGAAGAAGATGAATGCAATAGAATAGCTTCAAAGGTTTTTCAATTGATTGAAAATATAGACGATTACAATACGAAAGCACACTGAATTACAAAGGACTAAGCTGTTATTTATACTAGTTCCTAACGACCTGTCTGACATGACCTAGACGTGTGAAATCATCCAAGCCATCCAAATAAAGTCGATTAAAGACCTAGTCATGTAAGAAGCACGTGCAGCTAACCACCTTTGAAAAACAGCAGAACAAGATCTTCATAGAAGACGAATCTGCAGACCCTCTGTGAGCCATCTCAGAGGCTCTGCTGTACAAAACTTGTTGGTTCTTATTGCCAGAGGACCATTTTCCAGAACCTCTGTGAGAGACAACAGAGGTTCTGTCATTCTTGACTTGCACGATTAAACAGCTTCTGTTGATGGTCCTCTATTGTCTTCTGTGGAAGATACCCTTCTGTCAACACTTGCAGAATACTTTTTCACACTTTTACATTAAGTAAATATTGGAGCTAACAATCTCCCCCTAAGTATGAAAAAGTAAAAAAGGACAATTGAATACAAGAAATGACTAAATGAAAGAATTACAAGAGGAGATTAAAGTCATCCTCTGAAAAGAATTAGATAAATTTGAAAGAATTACAAAATTG
>NW_020202046.1:2125-3764 GCF_001531365.2 Cynara cardunculus var. scolymus
CATAGAGCACGGTCTTCTTCAACATCGTTCTTGGGGATATTGTTTCAAAAGAGGTTATCACGTTCTCTGAGAAGACCTACTCGTTTGGCTTTGTAAGCTTTGAGAAGTGAAACTTCATAGCTGCAGAGGGTATACCTGTAAGCTCTGGATCGTAAGGGGGCTCTGTGTCTATGGCAGAGTAGCGCCACCGCAGAATCTCCTCCACAGTGGTTACAGGCTCTGTGCGCACCTTTTGCATAGGGATTTTGCTCATCGAATCAAAGATCTCATACACCCTTCCCACTGTGGCGGCTTCTGGTATCCTGGTTTCTTCTATATCTAGAATCGGCCTCTAGGTAGACCCCTCTGCTAGGATAGGTTTGACAGTTCCTAACAGAGCGTCGAACGTACCCGTAGACGTTTCATCCTTCGCCATTTTGGAGGATGAGCCTTCTCCTGCTCTGGGGATAGGGGCTCTGCCCTTTCTTGCTTGAGCCTCTGCCAAAGAAGCCTTTAACGCTTGAACGAGCTCTGGGTCGTCGTACTCTTCTTCATTTATCTGCTCTGGCGTTTCAGAACTGGACCCCCTCTGTGGCGACTCCTCTATAGCTTTGCCCTTGCCTTTCCCCTTAGGCTCTGGTGCTTTGTCTTTTGAGAACAAGGCTTCTGTAGACTCCACTATCTTTAGTGGTTTGGCAGAGGTCTGCTTCTTTGGCTCTTTAGCTTTGTTCTCCGTCTTCTTCTCCCCCTCATGATGATCATGGTCATCACCTCCTTGATCGTCATGGTTTTTGGTGGCTTCTTCCTTGCAAGTAATGATGGGAGCCTTCTTCAATCGCCTTAAGATTCTGGTAGCCGCCTTCTCCATTTTCTCGATCACCAGCTCTGCTTGCACAGAAGAGTTGTTTATGTCGATCTCCGAGGCCCACCTCATTTTAGAGAGACTTCGATAGATTTCGCTTCTGAAGGAGTCACCCTGTTTAACGAGCTTTGAAGTGCAGTCTCAAATCGATTGGTTGGAAGCTCGGGCTTCTTTGAGAAGTTTGTCTGTGTGTTTGCTCACGATATCTCCTAGGGCTTCAACCATTGCGTCTAGCTCTCTGCGAGTGGCTAGATGGTTGATGTTTGCCCTGGAACATTTGGTATCAATACCATAGGTGACCGTAGAGAAGAACATGTTCTTGATCTCGTCCTTGAACGTGGAATAGTCTGTGTAGCATGCAGAGATGAAATCAGCAGCAAACTGGGTGGCGATCTCTGATAACTCTGTCTTCAGCTTCTGGATTGAAGAGGGGTTGAGTGACAAAGCGTTGAAGGCTTCTGCGAGGTCGTCTTTATGAAGTACAGAGTTCTGAAGGGTTGAGAGAGTTGCCTTGAGTTCTGACGTTGTAGATGTCAACTCTTTCAGAGCCTCTGTTATTGGAGCAAGGGCCTCTGTCGACGATTGAGAGGTGAACAAGCTTTTCAACTCGTCCAACCTCTGGAATATCGCTGTGGCGAAGGTTTGTAACTCCCCCTTCATCACATAGATATCCTGGGAACCTAGATCACCAACACAACTTCCACCGGATCCTCGGACTTCTCCAAGAGGAGAGCCTACCAGTGTTCTGTCGATATCATGCCTTGTAGGTTCAGAGCCTAACACGGTAGAGGGATCGAG
>NW_020202046.1:4529-5493 GCF_001531365.2 Cynara cardunculus var. scolymus
TGCTCGTGCTTATCACGTGTTCTTGTCTGTAATCTATTTTGATCGAACGGCTTAGATTAATTTACTTTAGGTCGTGTCAGAAAACGGTTACTTGCTTGTATAAATAGCAGCGTAGACCCTTGTATTTCAGTGCGCTTCAGTATTGTAATTGTCAATTTTCATTCTATTGAAAATCATTTGAAGTCATCTCTTGTGTTCATCAATCTTCTTCAGTGTGTTCTTATTGATTTCTACTGTGGTTGATTCTTATCATTTCCGCTGCATTAACACTGTCGAACAAATCATCCAAGTAAGTAATTTATACCAAGAAATGAGTTAATCGATCCTATAATTGGTATCAGAGCAGGAATCAAATTTTAATTTGATTTATTCTGTTATTGGTATTCACCCTTATTCGCTCAAGAACACACAGTCGTCTTTTTCACCTGGTTACCCTATTTTCACTGTTCCATCAATTTTCTTCACTTTTCTTTTGATTCTTCCTCTTTCAATGGCAAATATAGCCAATACATTCTTTATGAGTACGGGTTCACAGTCCAAACCTCCCACACTCATTCGCGAAGAATACCCACAGTGGAAAGTTCGAATAGTGAACTTTCTCGAAGGGATTCATCCTATAATTTGTGAGTTCCTGTACAACCCTCCCAACGTCCCAATGAATCTAATTCCTAGAGTTCCAGCAACTGGAACTACACCTGAAATACCTGAGCACTACGAACCGCGTCTTGAAGCAAACTGGAGTGACGAGGACAAGATTATCGTCGAGTTGGGGAACAAATGTAAACGTTTGTTGATCATGGAAATTCCTAATTACATCTTTAAGTGTATTGATCACTGTCAACTGTCCATGGAAATCTGGGCAGAACTGGAAAAGCTAATTGAAGGTGGAAGGAAAATGCTTAAGAACAATCGTGCAATTTGCATCGACAAGTACTACAGCTTCAAGGCTAAAGATGGTGAGTCT
>NW_020202046.1:7238-8233 GCF_001531365.2 Cynara cardunculus var. scolymus
GAAAATTGTCCGCAGAGGCTCTGGAATTCTTTCCATCTTTTATCACAGAGCCTTCTGCAAATAAGCCTCTTCTTAAAACTAATCTTGACACAGAGCTCTCTAGTAAABCCACGTCAAAGCATGAAAATGCCTCAAATTCTAAAGTCAGTCCTACATGAGTTGTAGAGACTGCTATGAATGTTGAGAAAGAAATTTGAATACAAGGTAATTCTCAACGCTCTGTCTCTAAAACACATAAGCCTATTTACACCTGGCAGCAATTGAACAAATGGTCTTTATTTAACAAAGCTTCTGTTGCAGTAAATGCAGGAAAACTAAAGGAGGGACGAATACAGAAGGATTTTTAAAAGAATTTGAAAAGAGAGCCTTGATTAGTGAAGGAATCTTGTAATAAGAAGCCCATATCTAGGAAGGGCTCTAAAAACAAAAAATATGTACCCTTCTTTGTGCAATCTAATGAAAAATCTATGCAAATTTCTTGTGATGTCTTCTCTTGTAATTGCTTTGATTTCATGCATACTCCTTCTACACACATCCACCACTCTTCTTGTCGAGTCTCTCACCCTAAGAGTCAAGGCTCTGGGGAGAATAARAGACAGATTGGHRTTTCTTCCAAGAAAATTAAAGCCAAATCTAAGGATGTTAATACATACTTAAAGCAATCTAACTTTAAAGGACCCAATTGGAAGTGGGCACCTAAATTAAACGTTGTATGATTGCAGTTATAACAGCATATGTCTACCTGGGTTGTTGACTCAGGGTGCTCGAGATACATGACTGGTACATTAGAGCTTTTATCTTCTTTTTTGCATCAAGGAGGCTCTGTGGCATTTGGTGGTAACCAAAAGGGGAAGATCAAGGGTTACGGGATGATTGTGAAGGGAGAGATCAAAATGAACCAGGTCTCTTTCGTGGATTAGCTTAAACACAATCTCATTAGTGTCAGCCAACTCTGCGACAACGGTCTGGATGTGCTGTTCAAGGTCAAACACTGT
>NW_020202046.1:11909-13353 GCF_001531365.2 Cynara cardunculus var. scolymus
GCTTGATTCTTTAGTCTACAGGTTTAACCAAACAGAGGCTTGCATGGTTCAAGGGGGAGTTTGTGTTTTAAAAAAGATAAACCTCTTGAAGAATAAAATGTTTTAGCTCACAGAAGTCTTTTCACAGAACCTCTGTGACTGCTTACAGAGGCTCTTTGAATGGATCATCTGTGGACACTTCTTCTTAAGGATTTTCAAATGGTTTTTATTCAAGGGGAAGCCAAGGAAGCTGGCTCAGAGGGGGAGTTTTCAAAAATTAAAACCACAGAAGGTGCAAAAATGTTTGAAGTATCTTGTTCTCAGAGGCCATCTCATCAGAACCTCTGGCGCTTCTAACAGAGGCTCTGTGAGTTGAGCTGAGCAAATACTCATCTCTTTGTGGATTTCATAAAACCATTTAGGTAAAAAGGTGTAACACTTATGAGAAGACCCGTCACATATCACAGAGGCTCTGTTACCCTTAAGCCTCTAACAGAACTCTGTCAATAGTTCTTGTCTATTGATATGGTGCGCGTGGTTCTGTGGATAAGGGTTAGAACCAACACGCGCGGGTCATTAATCGCGCGTCTTCCCAATACGGCGTGTCATACCTTTTTTGAACCGTTTCACCCAAATCCACTCATTACACGACCTTTCGTACAGCGGACGGTTCAATTTTAAAAATCCTTACCTATAAATACCCTCTTTCCCTCCAAATTAAAACCTTACGCTCTCAAAAACTCTCATACGAACCAGAAACCTGCAACTCTCTCAAAGCTTACCTGCAACCATGTCGTCTTGAAGCGCCTCATCCCAATCATTGACGTATCCAGCGATAACGAGGTCACCCAAGCACAAGCTCTCACATCACACGCCCTGTCTTTCGTGCAAAACAAGTACGAAAGATCGTTCTCGTGAAGAAGCCAAATAACTATTATTTCGTCCCCTCAAATACACTTTCCCTCTCATTGAAATCCTTAGAAATCATCCCACATTTTTTGCTTTATCTGCAACTAGGCCTACACCTGAAACCTATATCACACAATTTCTGCTTAGTGCCTATCTAACTACCCTTGACAATACTGGGCTAACCATTGTTGGTTACGCCTCTCACCCAGKDAACAAATCACWRGTTCCYCTAGAATTAAATGTTGATACCTTGAGAACTGCTCTACATTTGCCTACCCTTGAAAAACTAAACCTAAATGCTTATGCTGCTACTCCCACCATTGAAGAACTAATCCAATTTTTGGAGTTCCACTCTTACGCTACTCCTATCGTCAAACGAACCCAGTTTAAGCGTAAGGGTCTACCCCCTGTTTGGAACACATTATTTTCCATCATAAACTGCTGTCTAACAGGAAAGGTAGGCAGTCATGACCAAACATCCCATGACATGATGTCCATCATGTATGGAATATACTTCAATCGGCCATTGGACTTCGCACAGTTAATTTTTGAGGAC
>NW_020202046.1:14199-15768 GCF_001531365.2 Cynara cardunculus var. scolymus
CAGAGGCTGCAGCTACTCCAAAGCGCAGAAGGTTGCGCAAGATGGTTATCGATGTTTCCCCAACAGAACAAATTCAGGATGTTCTTTTGAATATCCAGAAGGAGTTCAAGGCGCCAATTGATGAATCACAGTTGGGGAAAAAAGTCGTTCTAGACGACGAAGATGAAAAGGCTGAGAGTTAGGTGAGGGAGCAAAAGATGCCGAAGGCACACAACCAAGCCCACCTCCCAGTGCAACCCACATGTCTAGAAGCTCTGTTCTAGAGGGAACCTCTATTGAAGCAGACGCACATGTCGAACCCTAATCAGCCTACCACCGCAGAGGACATTCTTTCGTCCTATGTGGAGTGCACACCTGGGAAACCTCAAACAACTCCTCCATCCTCTCAAAAAGATGAAGGTTTTACTACCAGAGTCCAATCGCCCAAGGACTCGACACGACCCACAGCGACATTCGTTGTCTCTTCACAAAAGAGTGAACAACCAGAACATGCTTCAGAGGCACAGGTGAGAGTCATAGAGGCAGAGGGTCTAGAACGCCCACTGTCTCCACTAGATCAAACTGTCAAGATAGGCTCTGAAACTATCATACATGAGATCTACAGAACACCGATAGGCTCTCCTCAAGAAGATGTGCGAGGATCCGGTGGAAGTCCCCGAGCAGGCTACGTAACACCAGCCGTTGAGGGCGCCTCAAGCTCCGAGGCCAAAGGACCACCATGTGTTGGTGATCCAATTACCCAGGATACCTATGTGACAAAGGGGGAGCTTCAAACCTTTGCCACAGAGGTGTTCAAGAAGATGGATGATTTGAAAAGCTTGTTCATCTCACGCTCAATGCCACAAGACCTCAATTCTCTCACAGAATCTCTGAAGGAGTTATCCTTCACAACTGCCGATTTGAAGACTACATTAGTAACCCTTATAAGCTCTATCCTTCAGAAGGATGATCTAGCAGAAGCCTTTCAAGCAATGACGCTCAATCCATCCTCTATCAAGACGTTGAAGACTGAACTCACAGAGCTGGCCACTTAATTCGCAGCTGATTTCGTCTCTGCAGGCTACACGGATTACTCTTCATTCAGAGACGAAATCAAGGAGATGTTCTCCTCTGCAGTCACCTACGGCCTCGACACCAAGACCTCACAGGCCAACATCAATCATTTGGCAACTTGTAGAGAGCTGGATGCTATTGTGGAAGCCCTAGGGGATGTCATGACCAACAATATTGCCCAACTTCTGACAGAGGCCCGAGCATCAAACACTTTAATCACAGACTGCACGTCCCAGCTTGTGAAGGAATGTGATCTTTTGTGACGCGAAATCTTCTCCACCGTCTCCAAGCTTAAATGGGCCACAGAGCTAGATGTGATGAATACCTCTGCAGGTGCTGAAAAGGTGATCGAGAAGATGTTCAAAGCGGCCACCAAAATCTTGCGTCATTTGAAGAGGGTTCCCCTGACTACATGCAAGGCAGACGCCATAAATAGCCATGACGATCATGAAGGTGATGATGATCGTCATGAGGGGGAGAAGAAGAAGGAAAAGAAGAAGGCCTCAGAACCAAAGA
>NW_020202046.1:17239-20084 GCF_001531365.2 Cynara cardunculus var. scolymus
AAGTGTTGACAGAAGATGATCTGTCACAGAAGACCACAGAGGACCAACAGCAGAAGATGCTTAAGCGTACAAGTCTCAAGTGACAGAACCTCTGTCGTGTCTCACAGAGGTTCTGGAAACTGGTCCTCTACAAAGACAATGCTACAAGACAAAGATGATAGAACCTCTGTCGTGTCTCACTAAGGTTCTGGAAGATATCCTCTACGTCAATGTGCTTTCAAGTTATATCCAGCAGAGCCTCTGTGATGTCTAACAGAGGGTCTGCAACATATCTTCTGTGTAGATCTTCTTTAGCTGGTTTACTTAGGTTTATTAGCTGCTCGTGCTTATTACGTGTTCTTGTCTGTAATCTGTTTTGATCGAACGACTTAGATTAATTTACTTTAGGTCGTGTCAGAAAATGGTTACTTGCTTGTATAAATAGCAGCGTAGACCCTTGTATTTCAGTGCGCTTCAATATTGCAATTGTCAATTTTCATTCTATTGAAAATCATTTGAAGCTCTCTCTTGTGTTTATCAATCTTCTTCACTATGTTCCTATTGATTTCTACTGTGGTTGATTCTTATCATTTCCGCTGTATTAACACGGTCAAACAGATCATCCAAGTAAGTAATTTATACCAAGAAACTGAGTTAATCGATCCTACAGTTGGGCTCAGCGTGTGAACGCCTTTTTCAATAGGGGATCCCTCTAGAACAGTGTCCCTAGAAACGTGGGTAGCACTGGGAGGAGGGCTAGGATGTGTACCTTGGGTATCTTTTTCTCCCTCTCCTAACTCCAACTCTTCTTCTTCTTCATCGTCTAAGACGACCTCTGTCCCCAAATCAGCTAGTTCCGTAGGCGCTTTAAACTCCTGTTGATTTTGGAAGATAACGTCTTGAATCTGCTCTGTTGGGGACTCCTCGTGAACCACTTTGCGAAACCTTCTGCGTTTTGGAGTAGCCTCTGCAGGGCTTTCTTGTACCATAGCCTCTGTGACCACAACCTCTGCGGGTTGGGCCTTATTCGATTTTTTGTCTTTTGTTTCTACAGAGCACTACTTGGACCCTCGTCTTTTGCGGGTCTCTTCTTCCCTTCATTTTTCACAGAAGAATCAACACCCTTCTGTGTCTTCTTTCGCTTCTTTGGTGGGGGGACTTGCTATTCTAGGTCTTTCCTCACTCACCTGTCAAGCCTCTGCTGGCTCCTCCTGTCTTCCCTCGACCCTCATTTTTTCAACTCTCTCTCCTAAAGGGATTCCTATACATGGAGGGGTTTCAGGGACCGGCTCTGGCCTCCTGAATCCACTTCTGTACGATTTCCTACCTTCATGACTAAGGTATTTGAGCATGGCTTTAGATAGAGGTCTGGAGCTTCTATACCCTAGCTCATGCTCTGTCGGATGGAACTCCTTAAATGGATACAAACTGCCATTAGGCTCGGCAAAGGGCAGCTTCTCTGTGATCAATTCCCCAAAGACTAGGCCAAAAAACCTCTGTAGAATTAGGTTCGGATGATTGAGGTCTTCTTTGGTCTTCTTATGCACCTTCACTTTCAACTTCTCACCCCTCTGTGTAGCGCACTTTTTCTTGATTAGTCCAACCATGTCTTCAAAGATAAGTTGTGCGTAGTCGAGGGGCAGGTTGAAATAAATTCCATAAACAATTGAAAGCATTGCGTGAGAGGTCTGGTCATGGCTGCCGACCTTCCCTGTTAGACAGCAATTCACAATGGAGAACAGGGTATTCCATATTGGAGGAAGTCCTTTGCGTTTGAATTGTGTTCTTTTAACGATTTGGGTCTTGGCAGCATATGAATGAAATTCAGGAAATTGAATTAATTCATCATCTGTTGGGGTTGGGGCGAAAGCGTCCAAATTAAGAGTTTCCAAAGAGGGTAGATGCAGGGCTATTCGAAGTTCGTCAACATTCAGTTCCATAGGCACCAAGGATTTGTTGATTGGGTGAGAAGCATAACCGACGATGCTCAAAACAGAGTTATCCAGGGTAGTTATGTAAGAGCTTAAAAGGAATTGGGTGATATAAGATTCAGGTGTAGGTTTGGTGGTTGAAAGGGCATAAAAAAGTGGGTGATTTTGAAGAATTTCAAGAAGGGGAAGGTGAATTCAGGGAAACCTGTTGAAGATGGAACGAAGTAGTAATTGTTTGGTTTCTTCACTAGGACGACTTTCTCATACCGATTTTGAACAAAAGATAGTGCGTGAGATGTTAATGCTTGGGCTTGGGTTACTTCGTTGTCGCTTGAGACGTTAGCAGATTGAGCGGAGGCTGAAGATGAAGACATAGTTGCAGGTTTGTTTGAAAGCTCGAAGTATGCAGGTTCGCCTGAGAAGAAAGGTATTGTAAAGGTTTATGTTTTGGGGGGAAGGGATATTTATAGTGAGGGATTTGAACTGAACCGTTTTATTGGGAGAAATAACGTGATGACTGGCTAAAGGATGTGACAAATCAAAACTATGACACGTTGTGTTGGGAAGACGCGCAATTGATTTGGGTTCATAATGCTCAGGAACTCCAGGGGTTGTACCAGTTGCTGGAACTCGTGGAATTAACATCATTGGTACATATGTAGGATTGTAGAGAAATTCACACATTCTGGGGTGAATTCCCTCCAAAAAGTTGATCATATGCACCCTCCATTGTTGATATTCCTCTAGAATAAGCGTGGGAGGATTTGATTGAGATCCAGTACTCATGAACGATGTATTAACCAAATTGGCCATTGAAATTAGAAGGAGAAAAATATAAATAAGATGAAATTGATTTAATCGAGTGAAACAGGGTAAAATGAAGAAGACTGGTGTTCTATAAAATGCAGATTAATACCAAAAACAGAATTAATCGA
>NW_020202046.1:20599-40905 GCF_001531365.2 Cynara cardunculus var. scolymus
TGGTCCTCTGTTGTCTTCTGTGGAAGATACCCTTCTGTCAACACTTGTAGAATACTTTTTCATACTTTTACATTAAGTAAATATTGGAGCTAACAATAAGGGTTAAAGTTGACCACGTGCGTGTCAGAAACGGGGGCGCACGTCATCAATCGTGAGTCTTCCCAACACCACGTGACATGTTTTGATTCGTCTCTCCCATAAACCACTCATCACGATATATAGCCAAATAAACGTTTCACATTCAAAATTCGTCACTATAAATACTCTTCCCCCCATCATAAACCCCTTCACTTCTCTAAATACTCCTCCAGCAAAATCTTAAGCTTTCTAACAACCTGCAACTATGTCTTCAAGCTTAGCATCCGCCTCCGCTCAATCCGAAATAACCCAAGCAATGATGAAGTGAACCAATATCAAGCACTAACCTCTCATGCCATATCGTTTTTACAGAATCGATATGAGAAAGTGAAGCTAGTAAAGAAACCTAACAACTACTACTTCGCTCCATCCCCAAATGGCTTCCCGGAATACACATATCCACTATTGGAAATCCTTCGCAACCACCCCATCTATTACGCACTCACTGCAAAAAAACCTACACCTGAAACCTATCTCACCCAATTTCTTCTTAGTTCATACATCTACACCCTGAAAGATGCTGGATTAAGCATAGTGGGCTATGTTTCACACCCAATAATCAAATCCCTTGTACCAATGGAGATGAACGTCAAAACCTTGCGTGTTGCCCTGCATCTACCTACTCTGGACAATCTTCATTTGGATGCCTTTGCACCAACTCCAACAGATGCGGAATTGATTGAATTCCTCGAATTCCACTCATACACGGCAAAGACGAAAATCGTCAAACGGACTGAATTCAAGAGGAAGGGCCTTCCTCCTATGTGGAATACTCTGTTTTCAATCATCAATTATTGCTTAATGGGGAAGGTCGGCAGCCACGATCAAGCATCTCATGCCATGCTCTCCATAGTCTATGGAATATACTTCAACTTGCCCCTGGATTACGCACAACTCATCTTTGATGATATGGTGGTCCTAATCAAGAAGAAATGTGCTACTCAACGGGGTGAGAAATCGAAGGTAAAAGCACAGAAGAAACCCAAGGAAGACCTCAATCACCCAAACTTGATCTTACAGAGGTTCTTCGGCTTGGTCTTTAGAGACATGATTGCAGAGAAGCTGCCCTCTGCAGAGCCGAATGCTCGTTTATACCCAATGAAGGAGTTTCATCCAATAGAGCATGAGCTAGGTTACAGAAGAACGAGGCCATTATCAAAAGCTATGCTCAAGTACCTTAGCAAGGGAGATAGGAAGGCTTATAGATGTGGATACAGGAGGCCAGAGTCGGTCCCTGAAACCCCTCCACGAATAGGTATCCCCGTAGGTGAGAAAGTGCACAAAATGAGAGTTGAGGGAAGAATGGAGGAGCCTGCAGAGGTAAGGGAGCTGAGTGAGGAAGGACCGAGAGTAGTTAGTAGTCCCCCACGAAGGCCAAAGAAGTCTAAGAAGACTCCCAAGGATGCCGATCCTTCTGAGAAAAAAATGGGAAAAAGAGACCCGTAGAAGAAGAGGGTCCAAACAGTTCTCTGCCAAAACCCAAAAAGAAGAAATAAAAGAAGGTCCAACCCACAGAGGTTGAGGTCATAGAGGCCGAGGTTCAAGAAGGCCCGACATAGGCTGTACCTAAGCGCAGAAGGTTGCGCAAAGCTGTTCGAGAAGAGACCCCTCTGAGCAAATACAAGATATAATCTTCAATCTCCAACAGAGTTTTAAAGCGCCCACAGAGGTGGTAAATTTGGGGACAAAAGTCGTATTAGACGACGAAGAGGAAGAAGTGGAGTTAGAAGAGGGTGAAAAAGATGCCGAAGGCACACATCCAAGCCCCCCTCCCTGTGCAACCCACATGTCTAGGGATCCTGTTCTAGAGGGAACCCCTATTGAAGAAAGCGTGCACACGCTGAACCCTGAACCAACCAACCTCGCAGAGGACATTCTTTCGTCCTCTGTCGAATGCACAAACCGGGAACCCTATTCTACTCCATCATCCTCTCAAAAGGATAGTAGTTTTTTCAAAAGAGTTCGTTCGCCCAAGGACTCGACACAACCAATAGAGGCATCCGTTGCTCTTCCACACATGAGTGAACCACCCAGTCATGCTTCAGAGGCATGCGAGAGAATCACCGAGGCTGCGGGTCAAGACCACCCAAAGTCTCCACTCGATCTCTCTGCCGAGTTAGGCTCTGAACCTATTAGGCACGAAATCGATAGAACACCGGTAGGCTCTCCAATTGGGGATGTCCGAGGATCTGGTGGAAGTCCTCGAGATGACAACGCCAAATCGGTCACTGAGGGCGCCTTACACTCCTAGGCTACGAGGTCACCATGTCTTGGTGATCTAGGTTCCCCGAGTGCCTATGTGACGAAGGAGGAGTTGCAAACCTTCGCCACAGCAGTATTCCAGAGGTTGGATGAGTTGAAAAGCTTGTTCTCCTTCTCTCCGGCGACAGAGGCTCTTACACCTCTAATAGAGGCTCTGAAGGAGTTGACTACTACAACTTCTGAACTCAAGGCGACCTTATCAGCCCTTCAGAGCTCTGTCCTAAAAAAGAATGATCTCACAGAAGCCTTCAGCGTGCTGTCTCTCAATCCTTCTTCCATCAACATTCTGAACACAGAACTGACAGAGGTCGCCGCCCAATACGCTGCAGACATAGTTTTCGCCGGCTACACGGACTACTCCGCCTTTAAGAATGAAATCAAAGACATGTTATCCTCTGCGATCATTGTTGGCGTCGACTCCTCATCTTCCAGGGCTAACATTAACCATCTAGCCACTCGCAGAGAGGTAGACATAATGGTTGAGGCCCTCGGAGAGACCGTGCGGAAACACCACGACCATCTTCTCAAAGAGGCCCGAGCTACTAATGAATCCATCAGAGAATGCATGAAGCAACTCGTCAAAGAAGGTGACTGATTCTGAAATGAAATCTATCGCTACGTCTCTAAAATGAAATGGGCCACAGAGATGGATATCAACACCGCCACTCTGAATGCTGAAATGGTAATAGAGAAGATGGAGAAGGCTGTCTCCAGAGTTCTCAGGCGCTTGAAGAATGCTCCCCTCACCCCGTGCAAGACAGAGGCTACTCAAATCCATGATGATCAGGGAGGCAATGACCCTGATCGTCATGAGGGGGAGAAGAAGACAGACCAAAGAAATCGACCTCTGCCAAACCACTGAAAATAGTGGACTCTGCTGCAGCCCTATTCTTCAAAGAAAAATCTTCAGAGACTACGGGGAAAGGCAAGGGTAAAGTAGAAGAGGCGTCGCCAAGTTAAATTCTACAGCCAGAAAGACTTCGATATTGCGATGAGGTTGGCCCAGCCAGAGCTAAAGATTTCTCCTCCAAAGAACAGACCCATTTGGCTACACAGGTTCCATCCCAACACTATTATCCATAATCCCATCTTCGGGTTTGTTTTCTTGGATAAGGATGAGATCCTAAGATTCTTCGATCCGAAAGAGGTGCACAAGTATTCAACAGAGTCCCTCAAATGGGTGTTCAACTTGGTTGTGACAGAGGTGTAGAAAGGGCGGAAAAGGGCGGATGAAGTAACGAACCTTCTGTAGATTATCAAAATACAAGTCTCATTCAGGGAGTGGATATTCAAGGTCTACAAGACTGTCAAGTCTGATTTGCAATATGTTGTAGACGACTATCCAAACTCTGATGTTGAGTAATCTCTTGTAATAGTATAGGCCTGCACAATTTAATTTTTACTTCTTTCAATAATGTAAATTTTTCAAAGGATGAGATTATTCTCCTCCTGTATTTTTTTTCCTTTAGTCAAATCTTGCACCCAACTGTGCACATTTACTTTTTTATACTTAGGGGGAGATTGTTAGCTCCATTATTCCTATCTTGTAAAAGTATAGAAAAAGTATATTGTAAGTCTTGACAGAAGGTTATCTCTACAGAAGACAATAGAGGACTAGCAACAGAAGCCGTTTGATTTAACAAGTGAAAAGTGGCAGAACCTCTGATGTGTCTCACAGAGGTTCCGGAAAATGGTCCTCTGTCAAAAAGAACACGCAAGTCTTTAACAGCAGAGCTTCTGAGATGGCTCACAGAGGGTCTGCGGATTTGGTCTTCTGTGAAGTTTCTGTTCAATCAGTTTTCAAAGGTTGTTAGCCGCATGAGCTTTTCACGTGACTAGGGAATAATCGACTTTATTTGGACGACTCGGATGAAGACACGCGTCAAAATATTGTCACTAAGGTCGTTAGGAACTAGTATAAATAGCGGATAGGGCCAATGTAATCGGAGGTGCTTCCAGTATTGTAATCGTCAAGATTTTCAATTGAATCAATTGAAAAACCTTTGGAGCAATCTTCCTGCATTCATCTTCTTCGTTGAAAACTGTGTGTTCTTGGTGTGTTTAGATTTTCTAATCACTTACTCTGTTTTGTTCTTATTATTATTTCCGCTGCACTTCAATTGTTTTAGAGTTTATTTAGAGTATTAGATCAATACCAAAGTCGAATTCAGATCCAACATTACTTTCGAATCAAATCTCGGATTTTGAGCAGCTGATCATCTTGGAACGTGCCAAGAATGATAAAGAAAAGAAAGACATCATAGAAGAGTGTTAGAGCCAAACTCAAAAGTTGTCTGACAGCATTATTGTGATAACCGGGTCCTGGTTATTACCAAAAATATTTATTATGTGAATTAGTTGTTTATACGGATACATGTTTACATGAATCGAATACGTGAGTATGTGTATTTTATGCATAGGGATATATGCATAATATGTAAATATATATATATATATTATATATATTATATATATATATATATGAATTTATATATGCATGATATATATGAATTTATATATATATATATATATGTGTGTGTGTGTGTGCATAATATTAATGTGCATATGTGTGCATGAATCGTTATATACATGCATGAGTGAGGGATTTTTAATTATGCATGCCTGTGGGGTATGGTAACCGCTTTCCACTTTTGGAAGGGTATATATATGTGAGTTAAGACTTCAATTGATCCTCTTGTCATTTTCAAAATCTTTAAAGTGATTTAAGAAGTGTTTTCCAGATATTCAAAAGGAGTTTTGCAATCCTCTTCAAGCTTTCATAAAGGTGAGTAGTTTCTAAAAATACACTTTTAAAAGCTTTGATTTTTACTATAAGAACTGCATATTATTCTTAAAATTTGTTTTGTGCGACTTGGGTTTAAATCAGACAAGGGTTGATCGGACTAGGTATAAACCGGACAAGGTTTGTCCGGATTACTCTTAAACCGGGTAGGAGTTGTTCGATTTAATTATAAATAGCTTAAGTGTTGTGCGATTTAGGGTGTTACTGAGAATTTTGAACTATGTAAATCGGACAAAGGTTTTGAACGGAGAAGTATGAATACGACCAAACATTGTGCGATTTAGCCTTAAATCGCTTAAAGGTCGTACAGATCAGTTATAAACCGATCAAGTATTGAGCGGTTTAGTCTTAAACCGATCATGTGTTGTTCGAATTGTTTTAAACCGAAAATGAGTCATGCGATTTAGTCTTAAATCGACCAAGTGTTGTCCGGATTAGTAAATCGGGTGATTTATATTTGATAATTTTCAAATGTTGAATATTTTTATATTATTTAAAAATATCTATTATTGGGTTTAATTGTGGATTTATAAAAGGGATATTTTATATCTTTTTAAATAAAAAGATATGTTTCTACCAAGCGTGGTGACGTGACTCTGTTTTGGTATGAAACTATATTTTGGGAAACCTTCCTACCAATTGTGGTGACGTAAGTCTGTTTTGGTATGGAAGTGGATTTTATAAAACTGTTTCTACCAAGCATGGTGACGTAAGTCTGTTTTGGTAAGAAACTTGTTTTAAGTAGTAGTTCCTCCAGACGTGGTGACTTTTGTCTGTTCTGGTTTGGAACTGGGAATGGGTACTTTCAGATGTGGTGACTTTTGTATGTTCTGATAAGTAGCCTTGTTTTGATGGAGGAATAAGGGTGGCATATCAAGGTGAGGTGTTCTTGGAATAAGGGATACATTGTCATATGTGGATATTATTATAACTCTTATTATTATTACTAATTGGATTTAATAACTTTGAATCATCATTTCTTTGTGACCTGATGAATTAAAGATATTATTTTTTTAGAAATATTAATTTAGATGTTATTGAGAAGGGGAAATGGTTTGTCATAAAAGGCAAGTATTGTCTTAAATCTTTCCGTTAAATATTTACAAAGGAATGGTTTAATGATTCAAACAATCTTTGGTTAACTTATTGTTTCATATTGAGAAGGTTGAATCTTTAACTAGATGTATTTTAGTAATAGAACTGAGGTACGTGAGTTTATTCTTTTATACATGTCATTGAGAACTGCATCATTGGATTGTATTACAAATATTTCTTAGTAAAGTAACTTTATTATATTTTGGTGTTCATCACCCTTCATTTGCAATAAAGGGATTTACTCACTAGACCATTCTGGTCTAACCCTTATTTTCTGTTTTAAAATTATGCAATGCAGGAATAGTGGGGTCCAGGGATATTAAAGGGAAAGGGAAAATGTGATTATTTTCCTAATCTGTTATCTGCTTTTGAAGATACATGTTGTATTACATGTGATAGTACATGATTTGTTTTAGAAATTTTTATATGTAGATTTTGTACATATAGGAATCCTTGTACTAGTGGGACCTTGTGATGTAAACTACATTTCTATGTAATGAAATATATGTTATCTGCAAATATGGTGTTTGGGGGTGTTACAGAAGTGATATCAGAGCCTTAGTTTAAGAGATTTAGGTATTCAAAGCATGATGCCTAGACTTAAACTGTCATTTGCATGTTAAGAGTCCCGGACATTATTAGTATCACTGGGAATAAAATATAATGGGTTAAAGGGGGCTGTATGTAAGGTGAATTCGAATTACAGATGGCCAATGTAATTATGAATTTACAAGTACATACATATACTCGGATACCATATTATATTTGGGAATATGAATACGTGATATTTAATACTAAAATATCTCACATTAATCCACCAACCTATGCTTCAAGGAGTTAGGGATGTGGAAGGGGTAGGGGTAGAGGTCAAAGAAGGAGTCAAATACATGAAAGGAGTCAGGTCGAGATTCGCCTTGATCAAGGGGAATCTATTTCTGGGAATGCTCAACAAGAACAAAGGCAACAATCAGAGTTTATAACTAGGAACGATCTAGCAGAAGAAATGGGAAAACTGAGGGAAACTCTGATATGCATTTTAGGACTGCCAGCTAGAGTAGAAACCGAGCAAGTTGGAATTAATCCTCCAGCTCCTTCAGCAGGCAGTAATAACCGGGGAGGAGACATAAAGATGTTTTTCACATGTAAACCTCCAACCTTTTCAGGAGAGAAAGATCCAGTTAAAGCAATGTGGTGGATAAAAGAAATTGAGTCGGTATTTAACACTAGTAGATGTTCTGAAGAAGATAAGGTTAGATTTGCAGTATCTATGCTCAAATCTAATGCCTTATATTGGTGGGATGTGGAGTCCTCGGCACAACCAAATATATTGCAAACAATGTCTTCGAAAGAATTTATGAGCAAATTCAAAACCCAATTCTGTCCTACGACAGCAGTAAGGCAAATAGAAGAGGATTTCTGAAATTGGAACAAGGGAATAGATCTGTACGGGATTATACCGAGAAATTTATTGAGTTTTCTTGTTTTGCGGAGCATTATGTTTCTTCAGAGTCTCAAAAGGTGGAAAGGTACATTTGGGGATTGAAACCTTCTATTCTGGGGTTTGTGATTGCTATGAATCCTGAAACTTTTTCTCTAGCTGTCAATGCTGCCGAAGTCACTAAAAGAAATAAAAATTGGCAAGGTGAAGATAAATTTGTGGAGAAAAGAAAATGGGAAGGGTCTTCAGTCAGCTATCGAAGACCCAAGTTTATTAAATCAGATAACCGTATTCCTCAACCGCCACCCGTTAGAACCTGCCCACAATGTCAGCATGTGCATCAAGGAAATTGTCCGTCTGAACCAAAGAGATGTTATCGTTGTGGGGAGACAGGGCATTTGTCAGGGGACTGCACTACACCCAAAAGATGTTTTCAGTGCAATTCACTTCACCACATCCGACCAAATTGTCCACAATTGAGAGCTCCTCGTTTGACAATGGGAGGAAATACTCCCAGTAACCGTGGAAGGCCTAGTGCACCAAGGAGAAACCAGAGTGGAGCTAGAGGCAGATCGTTTCAAATGACCAAGAATGAGGCAGAAGCAACCCTAGATGTAGTCACAGGTACTTTCCTTCTGAATTCTATCGTGCTAAGGTTTTGTTTGATTCTTGTGCAAAATTTTCATTTCTATCACCATCATTTGCTCAATCTGCATGTGACATTCTGTTATTTCGGAGTTTCAGGTTAGCACTTTATTATAGATTTTATATTTAGAATTATAAATTTATTACGATCTAGTCATGGTGGTTAGAGTACATCTAACTCAGTACCCAAAGTTTAGCTTGGAAGATCGGCCTCAGCAGGCAATTGATAAAGTTAACTTGTGTAATGCCAAATATTTTAGAAACGTTCCAAATAAAATAAAGTTGATATTATAAACTTTTAAAATTCAAATACAAAAGTCTCATTTGAATGTCCACATAATTTATTAAAAGACGGAGTTTTGAAATTAGTAATGTCGTTTTATTTATGTTTGGCTAGATTATAGTGGGTTTATAGTTAATTTGAAAAATAATAAAAAGTTTTATTGGGTTTGGGTCTTGAGGGGCCAGCCCACTTCTTTCTTTAAAAAAAAACCTCATATAAATACCCCACTCCCTTTGAAAAAACTCTCATTTATCCAAAATATCGACAGCTTGAGAACCCTTTCATCTCTCTCTAAAAATCAATCACCCTCCAGCCGATTCCATCATCAAGMAAGCTTAGGAATTCTGTCAATCTTGAAGATTCCCAAGATTATAAGAAAAAGGTATGATACTAGTTATCTTACTTTTGCAAATTTCTGGAAAGTATGAGGGGGGAGATTATGAGTCGCATACATGAAAATGTCTTCAAATGGACGATAATCTATGATCCATATTCTCAGATTTTTACTAAAGTAGGGGAAAAATCGTTTGCATGAAAGGTATACTTCGGAATATGATAGGGTCTTGCATGCATCTTTAATCTACCCTATCTTGCTCAAAAACTCAATAGAATCGGGAAATAATCTTTCTGGAGATTTTACTTATTTTTGCTATCTGGAAAGTGGTGTTAAAATTCTTGAAAAATGATGACTTTAGACCCCAAAAATACTGTCACTCGTTGAATGTGCAATCTGTTTTGGGGGTTGTGTAACTCGAGATTGTAGGGTATTTATGAGGGACTTAAACCCACTAAAATTCCTTGGTATTTGGAAAATGTCGGCTTAGTTCATGATTGTAATGATGTAAAAAATGGACATAAAAAATGACTTTTGGAAGGTTCTACTTTTAGAGTTTGGTAAAACCCAAAGAAAAAAAAAATATTTGGAACATAATGTATAATCTGTCCAAAAATCAGTTTTTGAGAATAGGATTTCGATTTTTTTTAATATATAATTTTTGGGCTATTTTTAGAATAAATAATAAAATATCAACTTAAATTTATGAAAACTCGATGGCGTTGCATGTGATGCAACTTAACTTTATCCTTGTCAAGAACCCATAAGTGATCATAGTTCTGGTTGTTGGCCTGTTTAGGAAGTTAGGGCGGGCGTTCAAAGCTTCAGACGCCATTCACTTGGATATTCACCTATAAACTTGTGAGTTCTCACGACCCCACTTTTAATGCTTTGTCTATTTTATTGGGGCAAAAGCATGTGAGTAAGCAAACTATGCATGTTTATTTATTGAAACCATTGGACTAAAGAACTATTTAGTCAAGCTTTATTGAAACCATTGGACTAAAGAACTGTTTAGTCAAGCTTTGTTTGAAATCATCGGACTAAAGAACTGTTTAGTCAAGTATATTATGTCATGAAATACTGACTGTTATTGCACCATAAAATAAATGCTAAATTGATGTGCTTGAGAGTATATTTTCCAAATAAAGTCCCCGTCCGTAAACGCTACTTGTTAACTCGGGCACGTTCCCGGGCCGTGGTATTGTGGATAGCCGGTATTGTGGATAGCCGGTATTGTGTTGACAGTTCCACCCAGAAAGGGGTGCACATTACCTATGTTTTCTTGGTCTAATCATGTGGAATTTGGACGACCGCTGAATTAGTACTACTACGAACTGTGGGACCTAAGTAAGTGTACGGGCTACTTATGGTCATTCGTAAAATAATGGGGCACGTTGGTCAGGTAATGCTCAGTAGCGTCTCAAGTTCTTACATCATGGATGATTTACATTTATTAAGTGCAAAAGATTCGCATAAGTTTGCAAATATTTGGTTTATGCATTAAAATGTTTTATGCATATGAAAACCCATGAGCTCACCAACTCTTTGTAGTTGACTCGTTCTATGTTCCATGCTTTTCAGGTAACAAGTAAGAAATGAAGTACTTTGGGAGCATACTCGTGGCAAAACAGATTAAGTTTGAAATGGAAGTTTTTGTAAAAGAAGTATTTGTCAAAAAAAATTTGGTTATGATGTTAAACTCGTTTTATTTTGAAAAATTGAAAAGTGTTATTTATTAGCGTTGCTATGACTCGCTTACCTGTTGCATCTCGTGTTTCCGCTTTAGCGGGGTGTGATAGATTTGGTATCAGAGCTTCAGTTATAGAGAACGCTGGTTTTACTTAAAACCCATCGACTATAACCAAAAAATTTCAAAATGGAATTTTCAAGTAATTTGGAATCATGTGAATCTAAAGCGGGTCACGTTATTATATGTCGATTAAACAAAGTCTGATCACCTGTGTTTAACTTACATATAATAAGAACTTAATCGGTTGTACTAGAGATATGCTCCCGTAAAGAAATTGTTATGAAAAGCATGATTTTTTGTGTTACACTCACTATGAATATCTAGTTAAGTGTCCATGTTGGACCAGAAGCTCTGGTTAGAAGAACCAGAGGCGATGGGATAGAAATTCCATAAAATTTCTAAGTGTTTAAGTGGCATCAGAAGCTCTGGTTAGAAGGACCAAAGGCAATGGGATAGAAATCCCATAAAGCTATAAAGTGTGTATGTGGTACTAGAAGCTCTAGTTAGAAGGACCAGAGGCAAAGGAATAGGAATTCCATAAATTTGTTTGAGTTCATGAATGCACTAGAAGCACTGTTGAGAACGAAACCAGAGATCGATGGATATGTTACTTAGTATTTTTCTAAGTATGAAAGTTGAACCAGAGGCTCTAGTCAAGCAACCAGAAGCTCTGGTAAGTGCAAGTATGAGGAACTAGAGGATCGATGGATAAAAAATCCATAATTATTCTAAGTGTGGATGTTTAACCAGTGGTTGATAAAATAGAATTCCATTGACTTGCCAGAGGACCGATGGATGAGAAATCCTTTCCTAAGGATTTTAGTTAAACCATAAGCTCTGGTCATGAGACCAGAGGCTCTGGTCATGAGACCAGAGGCTCTGGTCATGGAACCAGAGGCTCTGGTTGTACAACCAGAGGCTCTGGTAGTACAACCAGAGACTCTATATTTTGAAGGTCTAGTTAGATTTCCACCTTTAGCCTTGTTTAGATGCTTTGGTTATATCTCTAAGTATTTATAGATGGCGTAATTCGTAATTAAGATTATTAATGTCGCAGCTCACTATGGCGTCGTCCGATCCTAGTGAATACTCGGTCGATGAATCCGGTTACGTGGTTGGCCACTCTAGAAGAAACTCAACCCACAATGAAGAAATAGACCCGTATGAGCAGGACACTGCGACCAGTGGGGCATCTGCCTCTCCACAAGCATCTTTCCTACCCCCATCGGAGCTAGCACCCGATGTTCCACCACGAACTTATCATGGCTCAAGGATCAGAGTCACGCCAAGGAAGAGCATTCCACTGCCGCAACGTGTGGCATTTGAAGACTCTGTTAGAGTCATTGGAGAGACATCCCGACCGCAATTGGGGAGCAGGATAACTTAAGTGGTGACCGGGGTACCTACGTCCTACACCTGGGGCATGAATTCGGCTGAAAGAGAATGGGTAAGGAGAATCGCATCCGATACGCAAGTGCACCAGACCCGGCTGGGATACCACCACCACATCCTAAACAACCTGTCCAATGTGATGGAAGCACACCATCAGCACATGTTGAGGAAATCGGATGCCGTCGCTGCAGCAAGGCAGGAAATAAGGAGGTTGTACAGATGGTTGGTAGTAAGGGGAGTGGTGATGCTAATTTTGGGAGTAGTGATAGGATGGATGTTGTTCTAGAAGAAGGATTAGTGGTAGGATTCCCACTCTTTTGCTTAGAAACTCACTATCCTGTTTTGTGTGACTATAAATGTCTTTGAATGCATAATAGTTTTTTTGGGAAATGCTTATTTATGTCAAGTCATGGTGTGCATAAGATTAATCTAATCTGATTATGTAAATGCTTGAATAATATCCATGCGATGAACACTCTTGGCATCATTTAAATGATTGGAAGCTATCACCCTTTTTATGCCAAAAAAATGACGAATTCCCTTCTGACTTAGGCCTAAAAAAAGATGCCGCCAAGGAGGGAAAATCCCAAGATTGCACGACTTGTGTCAGAACAACTTTTTGGCCGCACTCACCAACATAGTCAGTCAAGTGGCTGTTGGCATGAATGTTAACCAACCAAATAATCCAGAGCCAAGGGCGGCTAGGGAATGCACTTATAAATCTTTTAGATCTTGCAACCCGAAAGAATTCAATGGAACCGAAGGAGTAGTAGGATTATTATCGTGGCTCGAAAGCATGGAGTCTGTCCTTCACATTAGTAAATGTACCGAAGGAAATAAAGTAGAATACGCAGCATGTTTGTTACAAGGAAGGGCACTTACCTGGTGGAATACATTAGTGCAAACCAGAGGTCGAGAAGCGGTTAACCAGCTTTCTTGGGAAGAATTTAAGAAATTGCTAAAGGATGAATACTGCCCAAGAAGCGAACTCCAGAAGTTAGAAATGGAGTTATGGAATCATGAAATGAAAGGAGAAAATATAGATGCTTATACAGCTCGATTCCACGAGTTGGCGAATCTAGTACCTCATTTAGTGACACCAGAGGAAGTCCGCATTGAGAGGTATATCTGGGGATTGTCTCCAGAAATCCAAGGAAACATCACCTCAGCCAACCCAAAAACCCTTAACGAGGCGATAGATATTTCCACCAAGCTCACGAATAATGCGGTTCGATCAGGAGAATTTGCCAAGGGAAAAAGAAAAATGGAGGAGCAAGGGAATCGAAGGTATGGGGGAAAATATGACAAGAATAGGAGAGTGATAGGAAATTTTGGGGCACAAACTCAGGCGGTAACTCAAGGAGGCACGACTAAGTGTAATAGATGCAAATATCCACATCGTGGGAATTGCATCATTTGTCAAAGATGCCACCTAGGGGTCATACAACAAAGGACTGCCGAAGACGATTATGCTTCGATTGTGGGAGCCCATATCATATGAGGAATGAATGCCCAAGGAGGAAACAAGGAGCAACTACAAGCCAAGCTCGACCAACCAGTCAAGGAAACCAAGAAGGTCAGGCACGGGGCAGAGCGTTTAAGATCGGAGCCAAAGAACCTAGATATGATCCCAATGTGGTTTCAGGTATGTTTCTTCTGAATAACGAATTTGCAATAGTTTTATTTGATTCAGGGGCAGATAGGAGTTTTGTATCACTAGATTTTAAGCCTAAGATTAACTTAAGGTCCCAAAGGTTGGAAGAAGCTTACGTAATTAAGTTTGCTAATGGTCAAGAAATTAAGGCTAAAGACATAATTAAGGATTGCACTCTAAGTTTAGCCAATAAGAATTTCAGTATAGACCTTATATCGATTGAAATAGGGAGTTTTGACATAGTTATCGGCATGGATTTGCTATCCAAAAATCAAGTTGATATTGTCTGTTCAGAGAAGACTAACCGGATTCCTCAAGATGGAAACGACCCAATTGTTATTCAAGAAGACAAGTCAGATCGAAAAATTAAGATAGTATCCTGCATGAAGATGCGGAATTACTTGAAGAGAAATTGCGCTGCATTTCTGGCACATGTGATTGATGGGAAGGTCAAGGAGAAAAGTATTGTGAATTTCCCTGTAGTTCGGGAGTTTCTTGACGTATTTCCTGAGGATTTACCAGGACTACCCCCAGCAAGACAAGTTGAATTCGGTATCGACCTAATTCCTATAGCTGCCTCAATGGCAAATGCACCATATCGCTTGGCACCTTCGGAGATGCAAGAAATGTCAAATCAACTCCAGGAGTTATTAGAYARGGKATTTATAAGACCAAGTTACTCACCATGGGGTGCACCGGTTCTGTTCGTTAAAAAGAAAGATGGGTCAATGCGAATGTGCATTGATTATAGGGAACTTAATAAGTTGATCATCAAGAATAGATACCCCCTTCCTAGAATCGATGATCTGTTTGATCAACTCCAAGGAGCGGTATATTTTTCCAAGATTGACCTACGATCCGGATACCACCAAGTGAGAGTTCGGGAAGAGGACATTCCTAAAACAACCTTCAGAACTCGTTACGATCATTAAGAATTTCTGGTTATGCCATTCGGGCTAACCAATGCACCGGCTGTAGACCGTACCTGGATAAATTTGTAATTGTTTTCATAGACGATATATTAATTTATTCACGAAGCAGGGAGGACCATGAGCAGCATCTGAGGATAATTTTGGAGCCACTTCGAAACCAGAAATTGTATGCAAAATTTTCTAAATGCGAATTCTGGATTCGTGAAGTACAATTTATTGGTCATATAGTCAATGAAAAAGGGATTCAGGTAGATCCTGCCAAGATTGAGGCAATTACGAACTGGGAAGCCCCAAGAACCCCTACGGAAATCCGTCAATTCCTTGGTTTGGCAGGCTATTATCGGCAATTCATCGCGAACTTTTCAAAAATCGCACAACCACTCACAGCCTTAACCCAGAAGGACAAGAAATTTGTTTGGGGTGAGAAACAAGGAGGAGCGTTTGAGACTCTTAAGCAGAGACTATGCAATGCACCTATTTTAATCTTACTAGAGGGTTCGAAAAACTTTGTGGTCTATTGCGATGCATCGCATCAAGGCTTAGGATGTGTGCTAATGCAAAAAGACAAGGTCATTGCGTATGCCTCAAGGCAACTTAAAGTGCATGAGAAGAATTATAATACACATGACCTTGAATTGGGGGCAGTAGTATTTGCACTTAAGATTTGGATGCACTATCTTTACGGCACCAAATGCATCATTTTCACTGATCATAAAAGCCTTCAACATATACTAGATCAAAAGATGTTGAACATGAGGCAACRKAGRTGGGTCGAACTTCTCAACGATTATGATTGTGAAATAAAGTATCACCCGGGGAAAGCTAATGTGGTAGCAAACGCCTTAAGCCAGAAAGAAAGGGTGAAACCATCAAGGGCACGAGCCATGGGAATGTTGGTCCAAACCAACCTAAAAATGCAAATTCTTGAAGCTCAAGAAGAGGCGTTGAAATCGGAGAATCTGAAGAATGAAACCCTACATCACTTAGAAAAGTAATTCGATAAGATGTACAAAGGGCTAAAAGAATATTATTGGTGGCAAGGAATGAAAAAGGACGTTGCTTTGCACGTAAGTCGATGTTTAACCTGCGCAAGGGTAAAAGCTGAACATCAGAAACCATCTGGTCTTCTTCAGCAACCAAGGATTCYCCAATGGAAGTGGGATCAGATATCAATGGATTTTGTTACAAAGTTACCCAGAACCAGGAAAGGATATGACTCAATTTGGGTCATACTGGATCGACTTACGAAATCCGCACACTTTTTACCTGTTTGAGAAGACTTTAGTATGGAAAGGCTTGTGCAGTTATATATCATTGAAATCGTATCGCGGCATGGTGTACCTATTTCCATCATATCAGACAAAGATAGTCGTTTTACTTCGCGATTATGGCAATCAGTTCAAAAGGCACTAGGCACGAGGCTGGACTTGAGCACTTCCTATCATCCTCAGACGGATGGGCAAACGAAAAGGACAATCCAAATACTAGAGGATATGTTACGAGCCTGTGTGATAGACTTTGGGGGCAGTTGGGATATTCATCTGCCATTGGTTGAGTTTTCCTACAACAATGGATATCACACCAGTATCTAGTGCGCACATATGAAGCCTTGTATGGGCGCAAGTGTAGATCCCCACTCAGCTGGTTGGAAATTAGTGACAGATAGCTGACTAGGCCTGACATTATCCAGGAGACAACCGACAAAATCTCAATCATCCAAGAAAGGCTTAAAGCTGCAAGAGATCGTCAAAAGAGCTACGTCGATAACCGAAGGAAACCATTGGAATTTCAAGTGGATGATAAAGTCCTTTTGAAAGTATCTCCATGGAAAGGGATTGTACGCTTCGGAAAGAAAGGAAAGCTTAGCCCAAAGTATGTTGGTCCATTTGAAATACTTGAAAGAGTAGGAGCGGTTGCATACAAACTAAGCTTACCTCCAGAGCTGAGTGCCATCTATGATACATTTTGTTATATCCCAGATCTGACAATAGAACAATTTAATAAGGAATTCAAGAGAAATTTGTAGAAGAAGAAGATGAAATAGAAATCGACGGTGCTTTCTTTATTGAATTAGAAATTACAAACTCTCAAGAACCCTAATCGACTCTCATAAGATGTTTCTCAATCTATGTGTTTACAATGAATTTTCTATTTGCTCTCACACATTTTTCTCTACCTGAAGCACTACTTAAATAGCCAGAAATCCATGATAATCTAAATAAGATTAGCCTTATCCAAAATAGGATTAGCTTTATCCAGGATAGGAAGCATGAAGATAGTCATCTTGAAGGACCAGAGGATAGACAGACCAGAGAGGCTCTGGTCCTCCAGAGGCTCTAGTCAATATAACTAGAGGCTCTGGTCCTCTTTACTCCAGAGGCTCTGGTCAATACAACCAGAGGCTCTGGTGTCTCTTACAGAGGCTCTGGTGTCTCTTACCGAGGCTTTGGTTTAGGTGTCTTCACAGAGGCTCTGGTTCTTCTTCCAGAGGCTCTGGTTCTTCTTATAGAGGCTCTGGTCATCCATACTTGGTCGATTTAGCACAACGGCTGGTCTTCTTCCAGACTTAGACATTTTGGCACAACAACATCTTCATATGATCCATTCTTAGTCCCGATTGCTTCATAAATTTTTTTTATATAATTATTAGGATCAATTTGATGCTAACAATCTCCACCCAAAGTTTTATAAAGCAAGCATCTTCATGAACTCTTCAGGTCTTCTCCCTTCTGCTTTCTTGAAAAAAGTTTTAGTGTGCTTGGTATGGATGGAATTTTCAAGCTCCCCCCAGAATGTAGCTCTTTGTTCTTCATTTTCAACTCTTAGATCAAATCAGATTCAATGTCAATGCAGCACCACTGATTGCACAAGATGCAGCTTTAATCTGCCCACAATCCAGCACATTCTTTGAAGCACAGAATAGCCACTCACCCCAAAAGTAGCAAATTCATCCAAAAAGGGATAGATTAATGTGTGAATTACTTGACAAAACAATGCAAACAGTCTTATGACAAAGAAACTTTCATTGAACTATAAGTTGAGTGGGAATTCAGCTTTAGAGCTTGATTCAATTGAAGATAACTTGAATAACAAAGCAAACACCATTGATATAGAGAAGTGAAGAGAAGAATTAACATTTAAGCTTTATGACTTCAAGAAACAGCAGGTCAATTCAAAGAAAATTGACAGAATTGYTGTTAAGGGCAAAACATGAAGGAAATTGCCATAAACATGTAGGATTAGTGATTACAGGCTGTTAGGATCATATAACTCAGTTCTTGGTACTAAATACTTACTTGATTGATTGGATTGACAGTGAGTAAACAGCGGAAAGTAATATAATCAAACAAGTAGCAATCGGTATGAACACGATGAAGAACACTTGAATAACACTTGAATAACACGAAGAGAAAAGCTTCAAATGATTTTCAATAGATTGAAAATATTCACAATTACAATTCTGGAAGCGCACACAATACAAAGGACTACGCTGCTATTTATACAAGCAAGTAACCGTTTACTGACACGACCTAAAACAATTAAATCTAAGCCGTTCATCTAAAACATATTACAGACCAGATCATGTGAAAGTCACGAGCAGCTAATAAACCTAAGTAAAATGAGCTAAAGATAATCTACACAGAAGACATTTCTACAGATCCTCTGTGAGACATCACAGAGGCTCTGCTGGATGAGACTTTGTAGAGTGCAGAGAAAATCTTCCAGAACCTCTGTGAGACACGACAGAGGTTCTGTCTTCTTTGACTTGTAGCATGGCCTTTGCAGAGGACAAGTTTCCAGAGCCTCTATGATAGATGACAGAGGTTCTGTCACTTGAATCTTGTAAGATTGAGCTTCTTCTGTTGATTGTCCTCTGTTGTCTTCTGTGACAGATCAGCTTCTGTCAGTACTTGTTGTTTTACTTTTTCTATACTTTTACATTCGAGGAATGAGAGCTAACAATCTCCCCCTAAGCATGAAAAAGTAAATTTAAACTCTAGTTGCAAGTTCATGACTTAATTGAAAGGAAGTTACAAGAGRTGATAAAACATCAGCCTCTGAAATGAATTACTTGAAAWGAATTACAAGGACTGGAWTGAAAGAATTACAAAACTTAAATGTCAATAATTGTTTTACAGAGGAATAAGATTAAACTGCAGATTCTGGGAAGTCATCTGCCGCATAAAGAAAATCTACTTTGATCAGCCTATAGAGAGTGAAGACCCATTCTCTGAAGTTTATTTGCACTTTGATCGACTCTAGGATGTTTGCTACTTCTGCCTCCCTTAGATGACCTCTTTCCACCTCTTTCACCGCACAGTTAAAGATCCACTCCAGCGTCTCTGTTGAATATCGAGGAGCTTTTGTAGGATCATAGAATCGCAGGATCTCATATCTGTCCAAAAACACAAATCCAAACAAGGGTCTGTGTATAATGGTGTTGGGATGATGCCTGAGGATCCAGTTAGGCCGGCTCTGTGGAGGAGAAATTCGTAGATCCTTCTGCATCAACCTTACTGCTATTTCAAAATCCTTCTGGCTGTAGAATTTTACTTGGGCGCGCATAACCTGTACCAGCCTTTCAAGGGACAAAGAATAGGTTGACCTCTTCTCCATGTAGACATTTAATATCTTGTACATATAGATGAGGTCGAACACACAGAGGTTGTGTAGATCTGCGTCGGTGAAGGTATAAATATTTCCATCTTCTCTCCTTACCATATATTGTGCGTAGAGCACTTGCTTCTTCATCAGAGTTCATGGAGTAATTGTCTTGAGACTTGTAATTGCGTACTCTGAGAAGACCTGCTCTCTCGGCCTGGTGAGCCTTGTGAAGTGGTACATGGCGATTGGTGAAGGTATTCCTGAAAGTTCTGGGTCATACGGGGGTTCTTTGTCGGCTACAGAGTACTTCCATATTAAAACCTCTTCTGGAGTAGTGACGGGCTCTGTGCGAGGTTTGTAAATTGGAATTTTGTTCATCGACTCAAAAATCTGAGAGACGTCCTTCCGTGGCTGTCTCTGTTGGCATCCTGGGTTTCTCTTCCTCTTCTTCTAGGATTGGAATCTGGGTAGACCCCTCTGCAAGGATTGGCTTGACCATTCCTTGCAGAGCGTCAAACGTACCCGTGGACGTTGTCTGCTGTTGGACTGTTGGAACTTGAACTTGTGGGAATGTAGAAGATGTGGCCTCACCTTCTCTGTAATGCATGGGCACTTTGCGCTTCTTTGCCTGAGCCTCTGCCAAGGATATCTTTAAAGCTTTTATGATCTCGGGGTCTTCACCAGTATGCTTTGCTTCATCGAATGGCTCTGGAGTCTCTGTACTTGATGAAGACCCTTTCTTTGAGGACTCTGCAGCTATGGCCTTGCCTTTGCCTGTAGGCTCTGCATGCCTTCTTCTTTCTCGGTCAGCAGTTGTAGGTTCCCCAATCTTTATGCCTTTGGTAGGTGCTCTGGCTGTCTTCTTTTTGAGCTTTGGGGCTGGGGTCTTCTTTTTCATCTCCTTCTCCTTCTCCTTCTCCCCCTCATGATGATCATCATCATCGGCATGATCGTCATGGCTTGGTTTGGCAG
>NW_020202046.1:42200-43902 GCF_001531365.2 Cynara cardunculus var. scolymus
CTTCTTCACAGAAGTATCACCAACCTTCTGTGACTTCTTCTTCTTCTAGCGTGGAGGTGATGGGATTCTAGGTGGATGCTCACTCATCTCACCAGCCACTACTGGCTCCTCCGTTCTTCCCTCTACTCTCATTTTATCCACACTCTCACCTAGAGGGAGTCCTATGCGTGGTGGGGTTGCATGGACCGGTTCTGGTCGCCTGTTACCACGTCTGTAGGCTTCGCGTTCTTCATGAGATAGATACCTGAGCATGGCTTTGGAGATTGGACGTGGGCTTCTGTAGCCATGCTCGTGTTCTGTTTGCTGGAAAGAGCTAAACGGGTAAAGCCTTGCATTTGGCTCTACCGCAGCCAGCTTTGCGGCTAAGAGATCTCTGAACACCAAACCAAGGAAGCGTTGTAGAATAAGATTTGGTTGGTTAACGTCTTCCTTGGCCTTCTGTTAGGCCTGTACCTTCTTCTTTTCGCCCTTTTTGCTGGCACATTTCTTCTTTATCAGGCCAACCATGTCGTCGAAGATTAATTGGGCATAGTCAATGGGCAGATTAAAGTATATCCCATACATGATTGAAATCATGGCATGGGATGTCTGGTCGTGGCTTCCAACTTTGCCAATTAAGCAACAGTTGATTATAGAGAAAAGGGTGTTCCAAAGAGGGGGTAAATTCTTACGCCTAAATTGGTTTTTTTTTGAAATGGGGGTTGCGTAAGAATGGAATGTCAAAAAGCTGATAAGTTCCTCATCTGAGGGAGCAGCAGCAAAAGACTTTAGGTTCAATTGGGTGAGAGTGGGGAGGCCAAGAGTAGTTCGAAGGGTCTCAACATTCAACTCCAGTGGAACCAATGATTTGTTCACTGGGTGAGAGGCATAACCAACAATGGTTAGCCCTGAGTTATCTAAGGTCGTGATATAAGCGCTAAGAAGAAACTGTGTTATATAGGTTTCTGATGTGGGGCGAGTGGTAGTTAAAGAGTAAAAAAGTGGATGATTTTTATGAATAGAAAGGGGAAGATAAGTGGATTCGGGAAAACCTGATAAAGACGGGACGAAGAAGTAGTTGTTGGGTTTCTTCACTAATACGATTTTCTCGTATTTGTTCTGAACAAAGGAGAGAGCGTGCGAGGTTAAAGCTTGCTCCTGAKTGACCTCGTTGTCACTTGAGATGTTGACGGACTGGGCGGATGCAGTTGAAGAAGACATAGTTGCAGGTTTTCTTTGAGAGAGAGAGTTGCAGGTTTTCTGGGTTCGACTGAGAGATATGAGAGCGTAAGGTTTAAAATGGGGGGGGGGAAAGAGGGTATTTATAGGTAGGGGATTTAAAAAAAAAATTGAACCGTCAAAGGTAATGAGTGACTTTGGGTGAAACGGTTCATAAAGTTATGACACACCGTATTGGGAAGACGCACGATTGATGACGTGCGCTTCCGTTTTCTGACACGCACGTGTGAGTTCTTACCCTTATCCGCAGAACCACGCGCACCATATCAATAGACTAGAACTATCAAGAGAGTTCTGTCAGAGCCTAAGGGTTACAGAGCCTTTGTGATATGTGTCGGGCCTTCTCTCAAGTGTTTCACCTTTATACCTAAACGGGTTTTATAAAAATTCACAGAGAGATCAGTATATGCTCAGCTTAACTCACAGAGCCTCTGTTGGAAGCACCAGAGGTTCTGATGAGATGACCTCTGAGAACATGATACTT
>NW_020202047.1:0-1105 GCF_001531365.2 Cynara cardunculus var. scolymus
ATACGAATCTTTAAGAAATCTTCATTAAATCTCAAGAACAAAATATGAATTCAAGATAGATTGGAGAGAGAGAATAATTGCTGTCAAATCACCTTTTTCTGATTAATGATGTAATCAATTGTGTCATTACACTTACAAGAAAAGACTATTTATACTAAAGAAATAAAGCTAAACTAATTACAATAAAACTAAGTAAATGGAGAAACTTGAATACAACATTTAAGACTAAACCGCTCACCACTCAACCGGTTTACCAACTCCGGTCAACAAACCGCTCAAGGTTTGCCCGGTTTAAACTAGTCCGGTCAATAAACCTCTCAAGGCTTGTCCGGTTTAAATGCTTATCCGATCAAGCTTTGTCCGGATAAACACTTAGACAATATAACCAAAGTTCCATTTCAAGGGATAAGAATACGAAGCATACTAATAAAATCAGTAGTAAATTTTTATGCAAAAGATTTAGAAACCACTCACCTTTTAAAGCTTTTGAACACAAAATGCTTGAAATCACCCTTTTGAAACTGAATTCTTGAAAATAGCTTGAAATCAACTTGAATTCTTCCTCTAAATGCAATCCGGACAACACTTTATAACTCCCTCTCAAATTTCTCTCAAAGTGGCAGGAAAAACCAAAATGAAGAGGTTAAACCTTTTTTTATATTTTCCCAAAAAGGAAAAGGCGGTTTCCTCCCAAACCACATGTTATGCATACACACCTCATAAACTTATGCACACACACCTATATGCATACATACATATATACACATAAACATCTATCATATATGCACACACACACACACACACACATATATATATCAATATATATATATATATATATATATATATTCAAATAATACATAAATGCACATATTCGCATGTAGCAAATTATCATGCTATTACGAAAATCATTTAGTCAAATATTCACGTATAAATTACCTTGGGTAATAACCAGGATCTGGTTATCACAGATAATCATATGGGACATAAGTAGACAATTATGGACTTAGGACTTACTAAACCCCATAGGTAGTGTTAAATCAATATGTGATGGTTTTGGATATTCCTATTGATAGGGAATCGTTGAACTAGTGCGGTGATCGGATCG
>NW_020202047.1:1985-21086 GCF_001531365.2 Cynara cardunculus var. scolymus
CTTGTCTTTGGGATTGTAAACTTTGGTTATGATGTATTTAAATTTTAAAATGTATGGTTGTGTTACTTATACTCTATCGCTATGAGACTCTACCTGCCATACCTCGCGTTTCCGCTTTAGCGGGGTGTGACAATTAACATTAGACATCCGATTCAATCCAAATCCAATAGATGATTGGATCAGATCGGTTACATCCATTGGATGTTATTATTGGTGATTCATTGGATTGGATTGGATTCGTCCAATCTTTTGATCCAATACTCAACCAATTATTCCAACATTTCAACCAATCATTCATATATTTTCTTAGTAATAAAAAAACAATGTACATAAATATCAACTAAAAAATTCATTGAAATATTAATAATTATATATAGTTATTAATTAGATATTAATTGGATGATAATTGGATGGGGAATTGGATAGTCATTGGATTTGATTGGTTCGGTTTTATTGGATGTTGGACTGCCATCCAAGAACCGACTAATCCGATTGGATGTTGAACTTTTGGATCCAATTTGATCCGATTATAATTGGATTTCTGCTTATGGTCGGTCGGTTCTAATTGGATCGGCCTGTTCTAATTGGATCAGATGATTTTCTACCATGGTGAATTTTTTCAACTTGATTTGGACATCGAACAAACTTTCAGACACATAAGAAGAATGAAAAGAGCTTTATTAGCATTAACCTCTTCAATAACGTTTGATCACAGTGATAGAATGGATGATGATGGAATTCCCAAAAGAAATCCTGAAGATGTACTAAGAAATAATCCACCTTTAGACGAGTCATAAAATATCATTCGACTTACAAACTCTAAAAATGGAGGCATCATGGACTATGTTATTCTTGTTCTAACTTAGTTACATACGGGAATTCTAAGGCCAATGATTGAAGGCGCCTATTTGGAACTTAAGTCAGTCATGTTTCAGATGTTGCAAACTAATGGCCATCTAATTTATCATCTGAAGATCCTCGTTCTCATTTGAGATCTTTCATGGAAATCACAAATTCATTTCTTATCCTTGGAGTATCTAATAATGTTATGAGACTTCAACTTTTTTCATTTTTACTAGGGGATTGAGCCAAATCTTGGTACAACTTTGTGCAATCAGATTATGTGATAACATGGAACCAAATGGCGGAAAAGTTTTCAAAAAGTATTTCCTACCCACAACAAATGAAATCTAGAAATGGAATTTTCACTTTTAAAAAAATGGATGATGAAGCAGTTTCTAATACATGAAATTTCCACTTCTAAACAAATACAGCTAGAGATTTTTTTCCAATGGTTTAAATGTCGTTGTTAAACAAATACTTGATGTTATTGCAAGCGGAGCTTTCACTGCTAGTACCTATAATGAAGGTTATGACATACCTTGAAAAAATTTCTAACAATAATGAATATTAGGTCAACCCACGTGCACTAGAACCTAGAAGGACGGCTGAGGTAGATGCTTACATAACATTAACAGCATAACTCACTAATATGTCTTATTTGATTAAAAATCTAACAACTAGCCCATCAGTGCAGTCTGATGCTACTAATTCTATTCCTACTATCATTTTTTTGCAGTGTGTGTATTATGGTGGGGGACACTCATTTGAGCAATGCCTTGAGAAAATTAAGTTTTTCATGTTTTGTCCATTTTCGCCTGAAAATGATTTTCAGCCTTATTATGCAACAAAGGGGCTCTAATATCGCTATCGGGTTTTATTGGAATCGAAAATACATAGGAGTAAAAAAATCAATAAAACTAAAAAGATCATTAAAGCCAAATCCAATGCATATGTAATAGAAGCAAAAACACAACCATAGAGCGTTTAGAAAATTACCTCAAAAGTTGATTTTTAAATCACGAGAAATTAAAGTAGGCTTACACTTGAGATTAATTGCTTCGATTCTTGAACAGTTTGCAACCAAAAAGCACACAAGAAAAAACGTTTTCGATTCTCTCTCCCTATGTGTGTGCATGAACAAAAAAGAGAGGAAGGAGGCCAAGAATGATTTTCTTAAACCTAGACCTAATTATTATTATTAGGTATATATTCTCCTTTCCAATTTCAATTCCAATTGGGGTCGGGCCTTAATAATTAACAAACCGGGCTTTAAGGCTCCTTAATAAAACTTAATTAATTCCCCAAATAAATCCTTGCTTTATGTGATTATCTCATAATTACTAATTACATTTTACATACACAACTTATTTAATATTATTCTACTAGAATAGTAATTAAATCTTTAATATTACAAGAAGCAATATCAACTTCATATGGTTGATGATCATCGTGATTGGGCTCAAGGCCCTCATAGGTTCATTTGGCTTCAATAATCTTTATATGTGAGTGGGTGGGTTTGCAGAAAACCTAAGCTACACGAACTATTCAATTGATCGATTTTTAGGATATCTTAACATCTTCTTGGAGTTGGAGCAATCAAGGTAAGGAAGGAAAGATCGAATGTTGTAGTCATTACTTGTGCGTTTGGATTCATCGTAAGAGGGAGGGTGTTTTTTATATTTTTTGAGATTTTCATCGTAATATGGTGTAAGCAACAATCAAGATTAATTCTCTTCATAAAAGTAGAATCAATTTGTTGATGATCTCTATTAATGAACTTGAACTTGAACTTGAATTACAATGAACTTTTGTGTTTTTAGATTTATGAACTCTCTCATCTCAAACAAACCCATTTATACCACAAGAGAATTGGTCCAACCCCATTACGATGAATCCAAACAAATTGATCTCTATTCTACTTTTATGTAATGGTAATTAATTATAAGACCTTTTAGTTCCAACATATGGAAATCTACCAATTTTCTTTTCTTTTCTACCACGCCAACATGAATTAATTTTTAGATCTTGGGGGTCGATGATTTTTGTTTTACTAGAACCATACTCGCACAACGAAGCGGTACATCTTTATTTTAATCTTTCCTTTTATTCTTTTTCTCTATCCATCTTAGAATACGATTTTTCATGGTTTTGAGAAAATTATATTTTTTTATATTTGAATAAAATATAAATTTGAAAATAATATATCAACATTAATATCAAGTTAACAATTTGAAACCCTCTTTTTTATATTTTTTTTAGTTTACTTTTTTATTATAATTTAATTTAGATTTTAATAACGAAGTAATTTATTTAGATTTAATAATATAATGTTTTTTATGATGATAATTTTTTATTATAATTTAATTTAGATTTAGTAACGAAGTAATTTATTTTAGTTTTGATAATATAATGCTCTTTATAAAGATAATAATACTTAGAACTCAATGATTATCTTAATTATATTTTACATTCTTTATATTTAAATTAAGATGTTTATCTTGTATTTGATTATGTTTATCTACAGTTAGTTATACGAATTCAAACATGAAGCTTTAATAAATTATACTTATGGTTAATCAACTTGTAGTCTTGAACTTTAAGTAGACATCAACAGAGGCATACAAGCACCTGCTATAGCAGCCAACAATTTCGAGATCAAATGCCTTACTATTCAGCTACTTTAGCAAAAGCGGTTCGAGGAAGCACCTACTGAAAATCCTGGTGGGTACATCCCTAATGAGGTTCCAGTCTCTGGAAGTTGTGGGTGTTGTGTAGGTGTGGTTAGGGGTGGCAATGGGTCAGGTTGGGTTGGGTTCGGGTTCAACCCATTTATTAAACAGGTTGAAAATCAATTCATTTAATTAAATGGGTTGAGATTTTTCAACCCAACCCAACCTGTTGGGTTAATGGGTTGACAACGGGTTGACCTGTTTACAATTTTCTTAACCCAACCTGTTAAATAAATGGGTTAAACCTGGGTTGACCCATTTAATTTTTAAATTTTAAATAAAAAAAGAACTAGAGTATTTAACTTTTTTGAATAAAACATAACACAACCACAAATACAACCAAATTGTTCAAAGTTTGAATAAAACACAACCACAACAAATATATTGTTCAAAATAAGTTAAAATTTTTTAAATTCTAAATAACTCGACTTCCACTTTCATCGACCCCAATTTCACTCTTGTACCTAAAATCCTAAGACCATTAGTCCATCAGCAAGTATAATCTATGCATACAAAACAACAACTTATATGTAGCTTGTATAATTATCTCAATGAAGACAAATGATAACAATTTTCTCTGAGGTATAGGTACAGTGATAGAAACAGATAGCCACACCACACAAATAACAAATTCAAACTTGAAAGAAATCATTAATTAAAGTTCGATAGAGTCATAAAGTAACAAATAATCGAAGAGAAGCATAAAATTCATATGATCTATACGAAGTTTAACAACAAAATACTAAACAAACATTATCATAAAGAACTTACTCTGCTATCATTAAACAACGCCTCAAGCCCTCAACCTCAAATCATCTGAAACCAACCCAAATCTTTGATTGGAGAAGGTAGAACTCAAAAGAAGGGGAAAAGATTGATAATCGAAGCGTATGAAGATTGAAGAATCGAAGGCAAAGCGTCAAGACTCATGATACTGATTAGTAATGAAACGTATGAAGAATTGATTATTTAAGGATTGAAATCGAAGAGTCATCATGAAACTTGGGCCAATTTATTTAAGAAGAAAAAAAATAGATATAATATTAAGAATAAAATAAATTTATATAACATTTTAAGTGGGTTGAAAACAATTTGATCCAACCCAACCCATTTATTTAAATGGATTAAACGGGTTGACCTATTTATTTAAATGGGTTGAAAATCTCAACCCAACCTGCTAATTGTAGGTTGGGTATTTTTTGCCACCCTAGGTGTAGGTGTAGGTGTAGGTGTAGGTGTAGGTGAAGGTGAAGGTCTGGTGGAGGGTACTTAGCATGTGTTCCTTGTATGCTCATTTGCCATGGATTGTTGGCCATGCACAATGGGTTTCCTTTGGAGACACAACGCACTACTATTGATGTCCATCTGTTTTAGAGATTGGTTCTTTAAGATGATGGGTTTGGCTAGTGGTTGTGGCTTGCAGATTGAAAGCATGGACACGATACCTATAACCGGTGGCATCATGCAATAGTGATGTCGTTATTTTTAACGACAGATGTGAAATGCAATAGTGATGTCGCTGACAGATGTGCAATGCAATGGCTTCGGAGATGGTGCTTCGTGATGGCGAAGGGGATTTATTGCTCACCAGATGGCTCAACGTCCCACAAGGAAAAGAATGCGAGCCAATCGCCTTACTTGAGGCAATGTTATGGATTCAAGACACGGGGCATGAAAATGTCATCTTTGAAATCGATTCTCAAACCGTAGTCAGTGCTCTAACGCACATGATGTTAAACCCAGTTATAATCGGATAACAATGAATAAACAATAATAACAACAATCTAGAGATCAAATCATCATATATATATATATATATATATTGATAAACTCTCTCAATACATGTTTTCTTTTTCTAACTTCTCTCACTAGAATGTATTACAATATGAGTTGTTCCTAACAATTAAACTAACAAGAATTATTTATATGATTGACTGATTACAAAGTCAAACTACAAAGTAAACTACAATTAAGCTCTAATTATAAAGTTGATTTTTTACTAATGTTTACAACTTTGACTTATTTACTCATGTTGACTTTCATTTTGACTCCTTCATTGTCCAATATAATCTTTGTAATCGGTGATCTTGAATACAATAATATTTGACCTAAAAATTTCCCCTTTGGATTCGAGATCACATTTTTCAAAAAGAAATTTGTTTGTCTTCACTTTAACAAATCTTTGTCTTTAACAATCTCCCCAATGAAGACGATCAAACTTTGTATAAGATGAACATGAAAAATAACAATATCCCTTTTTTTGAACAAAAAAAATCTTTAGATCAAAATCTTCTGATAGTCTTCAATAATCAGCAATTAACAGATCTTCAAGATAAATCTTTTTAGTCAACAGTTAAGCTTTAGACATTTAGATTTGATGCTTTGAGACTACGTTTACTAAGCTCAACACCCATATATCATGAAAGAATCCAGTTTTATGAACAAACTTCTTTAAACAACTTTTAAAAAATATGCCAACAATAAGTCTCAACAAGGCAACACCAATACTTCAAAATAGTACCAACCTTCGAATAATCTACAATCTTTAAATTCAATGGGTTTTCAACCTTTGATTCAAAAGATTTAGATATAATTCATCTCATCAACAAACTGATTCAACGATTTACCAGTTAAGCTTCACTTTTGAACATCAATATTAGTCACAAACATCTTTGAACATAATTTATTTCCCGTAACAACTGTATAACTATGCATCATGTCTTCCTCTTCTCTTCTTGTCTTTGCTATTATTTCTCCCCCTCATGATGATTAGGAGAATCCTGAAACATCATGAACAATCAAAGACTTTAACAAATCAGCTTTAGACATTCTCAAACATCGTCAAAGAAACTTGATCCCTCCACCTCAGAAATATATCTCTATCAAAACAAATTTGTCCCCCTTAAAAATAGATCTTTTCCATCACAATATTTGACCTAACACATGAGAAGGATTGTATGGAGTTTGGGGACATCGTTCATGCTTGTAAAACAGTCTTAGATGCTATGTTGTCTTTTAAGATTAACCTTGTTGGGAGAAATAGAAATGGGGTTGCCCATGAGTTAGCTAGGCAATGGCAATTCTTTATCAAACCTGTCGGGGGTCGGCTCTCCTAGTTGTTTGGACAAGGACTTGTTGTCCTTTTGTAACATTCTTGATCATTAATTTAATTGTTGTGTTTTCTTGGTCAAAAAAGCTTAAATTTCTAGCACTTGATCTTAATTTTGTTTTGTTGATAATCTGCTATGTTCAAAATGGGATGTCATAATTTCAAATTCTCTAACTTCGTTCTCACCATCTTTGTCAGAGAAGAACAAGAATTTTATTAGACGTTTGGTTTGATGGAATGATTTTGAGGGATTTCGATTTTGTGGAAGAATTTGAAATTGGAAGGATTTGAATTTGAAAAGATTTGGAATCTGTGGTGTGGTTGGTTTGTAGGATTCGGAATGGAATTGAATTCCATTCTTTATAGATAATTCATAAAAAACAAATTATAAATAATTAAATTACCTTTTTATTAAATGATTATTACAAATAAATGTTTTTTTTAATATTTATTAAAACATTATTACATAGAAATCCTACAAAATACCATGAAATACAAGCACCCTCATGTGATTTCAAAATCTTATTATTATGGGATTTCAATGAAATCCCTGAGATTTCAACTTCAGGAAATCTTTCCTTTTGTGTTGTTCTTGGAAGGAAATTGTGGTATAATTGTAAAGAATTTAAGGCGTTGCTCCATTAAGGGGGTGTTTAGGGTTGTTATTTAGGGGGTGTTTGTGACTGTTTATTTAAAACAACTTATGTTTTTTTTCTTATAAAAGTATTTTTCTTTTTTTATTTTCATCCAAACACTAAAAATCCTTATTACATACCAGAATAAGTTAATAAGTTAGAAGGGGGTAACTTATCAAAAACTTTTTATTACCGGTGCCAAACCGGTAATAATATTTCTTTTTTTTTTGTCATCCAAACACTAAAAACTCTGTATTACCGGTATCACATATGAATAAGTTAATAAGTACTTCAAATAAGCAATCACAAACACACAATAAAGTCGGGTGGAGAAACTCTTCTAATTCCAAAAATTTCAAAATAATTTCCTTTAAATATTTATGTTTTATTCCGTTTAATGTTTATAATAGAAGTTTACATTGTGTGGATGCAAAACTAGTCAAATGAGAGCTTAAAAGACCATAAAGAATAGGCATCCGAAATTAACTGCTAAAACTATGTGCAATGACGGGGCGAAACTACATGCTAAGCCAAAAACCATTCATAAATGGAAAGGAGTTGTTTGCACCAAGTCCCAAAAACATGTTAAGATTTAGGTATTATTGAGAAAATATAAGTTAGTTATTTTTTTAATATATGTTTGGATGAATAAAAATTATTTTATTGAGCTTATTTTTATGTTTTTCAATTATAACTCTTATTAATATTAATTATTTATCATTATCAATTATAAATAAATATTAATTATTACTAACATTAATAAATATTAATTAATTTTAAATATACATTATACAATTATTTACAATAATTATTAATCATATCAATTATTTTTATATATTTTTTAATTATTATTTAGTGTATTTGGTTATCAAAAAGCAAATACAATGTTTATATAAGTTACGTAAAAATTAAAATATACTTGTTCTATATCTCAGAGACAATGAAACTTTGTTGAATTATTTGAATAAAATATTTAATTCAATGTTAATTATATTTTTTGAAGAATTATTAGTTAATTAGGATATGCAAAGTTTGATCATTTTTATTTTTATTCATATTATATAAAATGGTTATTTAAAATTATACATTAGTAGATCTTTTTTTAAAATTTATTTTAACAAACCCAAAAATTTTAATATATGTAATCAATTTGAAATTATTTTAATCAACATATTATATTATTTAATTTTTATTTATCATATAATCTGTATTAACTAACATATTATATTATTATAAATTTTTGTTAAACTATATTATAAAATATTATAATCAACTGTCTTTTCTGGTCATTTTGCATATTTATAATCTAGTTTTTTTGCTAGCTTATCAACTAGTTTGTCAAACATAACCATGTCGGAGGTGGTTACATTTTAACCGGTTAAAGAATGAGCTGAGTACCGATTATGACGCATGGAACCTATCAGATAATTTTTTTCTAATGACAAGTTCTCGAACGACCGGACCAAAAAGAGCCATTGGTCAGCATGCTAATTAAAGTAGACCAAGCATTCAATATCAGTTGCATATACTAAGCTAAGAACCAAGGCCAATTATGGCTTTAACCAAGTAAATAACGGCAGTTTCTTAATTGCCATTTTTGTGTATATCAAGATAGAATTTTGTCATTGACTATAACTTATTTTACAAAAGCAAACTATTTAATTTGAAATTTAACAAAGAAAATAGACAAGTGGTGAGAAGCATAAGAAAAAATCTGAACCCTTGTCCCTTTTAATCTCATGTTCACCCATTAATTGTGCTTTAAAAATGAATTGATCTAATGCATCTCGGTGCACCTCATTGTGTTAACATTTAATTATGATTGATCCAAGAGTGGAGATCTCTTCTTATGTTTCTCACCATAATTTCTCTTCTCACCAAAACCCAACCCGCCTATCACCATGAGTATTGATTTATTATAGTAGTACACTATAGTGGTGGCAAATTTGTTGAACCATAACATATTAGAAGTAGATGCAGGGACTTCCATAAACATCTTACAATGGAAGTACCACCTCAACTCTTGATCCAATAAGCCACCCACCACCCTATTCCTTTGAAGGAGAAGAAAAAAAAAAGGTCAAAAGTCAATTGGCACATGCCAACATGGAGATTGATCCATGACTTTGCTTCCAAAAACTGTTCCAAGCTTTGGAAGGTTGAACATTTTCCTTCATTCTCTGATTCATAAACAAGCCTCTTGCTGCAAAACCCATAAGCTCGGTGGGGTCCATAGTAATCCTACCGGACCCTTGGCAAGAAAATCCGACCCTAAAATAACGATTGTCTTCTTCATATCCGGTATCAAAATGTTCCGCCATTAGTACATCTTGTTTATCAGTTCGAAGTTCAACTAATTTGTCAACTTGTGCTTTTAGTTTCATTAGACGATCACTGATCCTTGAAGACACAGCATCATATAGATTTCCCCTTGGTACATTGTTGTCCTGTTCCAACTCCCGCAGATCTTTGAAATCAATCGGATCACCAACAAGTATTGTGACCTACAAATTTCATGAAAGCGCCGATTCAGATGAACAGCACAAGAAAAAAAGGCTTCACATGTTATTTTTAAGACCCTTAGGGGTGGCTCAACTGATAAGACCTTGATTCACTGTCAACTTTAGGCCTGCATGGGATTAGTCGAGGTGCATGCAAGCCGGCCTGGACAACCATGGTTATAGAAAGAAAAAAATATATAACTCTAAATTCAATAGAACAATAGACGATGATTTCCAAAGGTTGCCATGTTGTCAAGCCGGTAATCTCAACCATCAATATACGTTTTTTTAATTCTGATCTCATGGTGACCAAAACAAAAGTCTGAAGTTGCTATATCAAACACCATTGGTTGATTGTTTTTCAGTGGGTTCATATACCAACGGATGTACTTCCTGTGTTCCAAAAGGAAGATATACATACATACATATATATCGAGGTTCAGGAGAAAACCGCAAAAAAAAATGAAAATTTGAGAAACACCTTGTTAACCGTTCATCTAGACAATATGTTCATGTGCATACAAGTAATTCGTAAGACATTTGTCCGGTATGCACATGTGCATAACATGCACAAGCGCATAAAACCGAGAAACAACTTTAATTACTTGTATGCGCTCGTGCATACCGTCCAAATGAATGGTTATCAGGGTGCCCCTCAATTTTTCATTTTTTTGGGGTTTTCCCCTAAACCTCCTACATACATACATGCATGCATACATATATATATATATATATATATATATATATAGGGTTGGGTTCACGTGAGACCAGCCTGTTTTCGTGAAACCCGTGAGACCACATTTTTACACGTAAACTTCACAGCAAAAACACTGTGAAGGTTAAAAAAAGTCACATTCACAGCATTTTGCTGTGAAGTTTCAAGTGTAAAAAGGTGGTCTCACGGATCTCACGAAAACAGGCTGGTCACACATGATCCCAAGTCTATATATATANTATATATATATATATATATATATATATATATATATATATATATATATATATATACGTATATACTATAGGGTTGGTTCCAATGAGAATAAGAGTTATGGGTGAGAAGGTGAGAACAAAACCTTTTACGTGAAAAAGCGCAAATTCTTATGATCCATCTAAAAACATAAAACAGTTTCAATATATGTATAAATACATTATACATTATAACAGACACTGTCATCTCTTTTTTCCATCTGGTATGAAAGCTAACAATGGGAACCAACAACAAAAAACCTTTCTGATAGGTGGTGCATGCATGTAAAAGTAAAACAAGTATGAAGTTTGTGAGAGCAAACAAACAAACATACCATTTTGCCAACCCTAGGAAACGTGGCTCCAATGGGCATTATCTCTTGCATCCCTGCATGCACAAATGGAACAACCATGGGTGCATTATCTGCATCCAGGATTAACCTGTGGAATTTTAAAGAGCATAATCAAATTTATTGTTCTACAGACCAATGTTTATATCCCAAAACAAATGTGAAGAACATTTAACTATTACGTAAAATATCAAAAATACCCATCAACTATGACGAAATAAGGAAGCAAGTGGACCAAAATGAATGCCGTCAATATTTGGTATTGACCACTGATGATAAAAGAAGGAAATTTCAAAAAGAAAAATGTTGCATTTATTGGGAATATCCTTTAAAGAATTGTTGCATTCTCACGACAAAAGAAGTATAATGCAAAGAAGCAAACCAAACACTACATTACCAATCTTCATGAGTAGGTTTCCTTCTTACTCCCAATTACCCTCCCCAATCTTCAGGCATTTGATAACGCGATCCTTCTCCATACATACAAGATATTGAAAATCTAAGTGAAGCATATGAGCAATAACAAAAAAAAACATTAAGGTGGAGATACAAGGGGTTTTGTCCATTTTCTGAAGTTCAATATTAATGTGAAACCTTCTACCTTAATCCAAGAAAAAGAAGAGCGTATGAACCCTTGACAATGTACTTGAGCAATGAAATATGAAGCATATACGAGGGACTACGAAGATTAAAAATGCAGCAAAAGCAGATAATCCCTATATTTCATCATACAGTTTGAAAGATCTAATACATACGAAAATGAAAGGGTACATACCGATAGGTCAAGATCAGAGTGATCTTATAATGAGATAAGACTTCTACTTAGGGTGATTAGCTAGAACCCCCCCCAATCTCCTCATTTTTTCAATCATTCAAATTAATTAAAATACAAACGACCAGAACTTCTTCCTTGAGATTAAGGATCACAATGTGTAGTTGCAACAGAATAGCAACCATTATTCAAAACAAAAGCAACTAATGATCAACTCAATTTAATCAACTCATGACTAAGACGAGGCTCATATGCATGATTTGCATGCACCATAAGCAACAAAATTATATACACTAGCAGAATCCAAGTTAACTGCTTCTCATCAACTGAAAGATCACAATAGGAAGTCTAGCTTTCGTGAGGCTAAAAATCTCTCTCCATGCTCTTGCCCAAAATGAATTAAAAAACTGATACACCCCATCCCTAATGCTTCCTTATTGATAATAGCAAACAACGACTTTGCAATCCCTGCTTCACCTACGTGTACCACTCACACATTAGCCATTTGCACCCCCTTCGAGCCAGGTCGAATAGTAGGTTATTCAAGCTCGGCTGGGAGAAAATAATACCAAGCTCAAGCTCAACTCGAGCTACAATACTTTTTCAATTCTCGAGCTCGAGTTCGATGCTCGTTTATGGGATCAAACTCGCGATCAATTAACTTGTTTATTGGTTCAAGCTTGATAATTTTTATATTTTTAATGTATGGTTTATGAACATATGAGCATGTTTAGCTCGAAAAAGTTGTACACTCGAATGGCTCCGCTAGACTTGAAAAATTTAATCGAGTTCTCAAACCAGCTGAGTTGAACATTGGTGCTAATAACCTCGTCTTGTTAAGTTAAACGAGTTTTATTTTGTGTTCCTTACCGAATCGAGCTGAAGAATTACTAAGCTCAACCTCGAGTTTCAAGTACCTCGTTAAAAGCTTGAATCCTCTAATAGCTCGAGTAGGCTCGCATAGCCTACTATATTGACTACTTGATTTTCAGGGGATAACAATACCCTCTCAACTTGTCTTCAAGGTGGAAAGAAATGAAAATGAAATTGATTCAACGAATACTCTTTGTTGGGATTGCCAACATTCCCAAGAACGTCCAATGAGGATTGAAACGGAAACCAGTTGTTGACGACGAAGAAGTCATTTGTCATAGAAGTCGACAAAAGTATCATAATGAGCGATGCCGGTTTCTGGGCAATGGTTGTGGGTGCAGATAACTGATATGTCCTATTTGTGGTGGTTTTGCATTCCTACAACATAAGCTCGGTGACTTATTGATTGTCAAGAGATGCAGGGTAGGGATGGGCGGTGTTCTTAAGAGCATGTTTTTCCATATTGACATGGTTAAACTCGTACTTCTTTGAGCTCTTGTTCTCTTTTACCAGGTTTAGGAACCCTTGCTTCAATTTAGAAGCAAACTATTTTTTGATAAAAAATCAAACACAGGGTTTGCTACTTCCATCATGACCATGATGTCACATTCACCAAGGAGTTATTGCTTTTGCAATAAATTCCTTGTCCAAACTTGGATCCAACACAATACATTTGATACCATGTAGAAATTGTGGATAGAGAACCAACACATCTTTTTGGAAATTAACCATTTTGCTAAGCATCAATTTCCTTGCTAATATTTGTCCAACTCGCCAACGATTCAATTTATCTAAATTGTGAACAAGGAAAAATATCTCTCTGTGAAATCAAACTGTAGATAGACAAGAGCGACATGACCCTGTAATAGAGATGGAATAGGTTTCTTGGCACCACAGAGAATACAACTTCTTCCCCTGGTTAACTCCGATAATTGTAGTATAGAGGAGCTCACAGTAGCATGTGACGGACTACCTTCCATCTTGGTAGATAGATCATAGTGGCAATCCATGCCACTTGAATCGAGAAGACCAATTTAATATAGGAATGAACATTGGCTCTTTTATGGGCATTCCTGGTCTAAGGGGCCACCATTTATAGCATAATAAGAAATTAGCAAAATTTACATCATTAGCATCTCATAAAGCACCAAAGAAGTCTTCACATATTACAGCTTACCCATCGTGCCGTCGGAAATATAAATTTGTTCCTTTACAAAACCCCCAACTTCCCTGTAGAGTTTCGTACATGAGGACAACTTTAGCCCCCTTTTCATACACCATTACTAAGAGTTGTCCACAGGGGTGAGGCCTAACATTGTGAGCCATGGGACCAGCTTTCCATGAAAATGGGTATATACAAAGCTTTGAAACATCAACAATTGTTGTTGGTGGTAGCTATGGTGGAAGCAATTCCAGACGAGCATCGCCCCTAACTAGTCTCTCATCATTGGGTTGTTCTGAGCTAACTGTAGCATGCTCTCCTAGTTGCCGCTTGAGCAGTGAAGCATGGAAAACAAGATGAATTTATGTTCCATCATGAAGAGCTAATTTGTAAGCAATCCTTCCAATTTTAGCTTCTATAGAGTATGATCCGTAATACCAACAAGACAACTTGTGGCATGTTGATAAATTGACGATTCATAAATGCACCATTAACTAGAGAGAGTAGATGAAGATTAGATGTATAGAAAGAGGTGACAACAATGACTGCCTTATGATGGGTGTAGATGCACATGGTTGGAGATGCAACTTGTTTGCAATAAATGAGTCTAGGAGGAAAGAGGTTTACAAGATATTAAGTGAAGGCCATATATGGGAGACAAAAGCCTTAATTCAAGCCTTATATGGATCTCAACTTGGGATTGAAAATGTTATGGTATTTAAGCATTCTTAGCACAAGAAATGGCGTAGGAATCATGGTAGCAATGGAGCTCACGGACAACATAATGGAAGTGAATTATAGTGCAGGAACTAGTGGTAAGGGTGGATATGGTTGATTTCGTATGTGTGTATATGCCACAAAATAGGATTGGGAGAGTTGAAAATGAAGAGTTTTTGGGATTCCCTAGATTTGGTGAGAGATTTGCCGGTGACCGACTCTTATTTATAGATGCAGATCGATACACAGGGGCTTATGGGGGTTTTGGCATTTGGATGCAAAATGAAGGTCGTACCATCCTGGACTTAGTGGTATCGAACTCTTGCTTTAGAAAGTCGGACACAATTTGAACATATCCTTCTGCATGGATCACTGAACGTGTTTCCAATAGAGGCATGCTCTTCATATCATACATTGTTAGCAATGGGCCAATACATGATATGTACAATCGTGGGAGGAAAAGAGGCTACACAAAGATTCATGTGGAACTATGATGTAACAACAGTTAAAATAATGAGATCGTGATCAAGAGTCGAGACCACGATTTGAAATAGTGGTTATCACGATGGTAAAGCGGTCATATAGCAGTCCAAAAATGGCGGTTCATATAATAATTAAAATTATATATATAGACTTAGGATCATGTGAGACCAGGCTATTTCCATGAGACACGTGAGACCACCTAGATAACACTAAACCTTCACAGCAAAACACTGTGAAGGTATTGTGAAGGTAAACCTTCGCATTGTTTTTGCTGTGAAGGTTCGGAGATTTTTGCACCTTCACAACAATGTTCTTTTTTTGAAGAATATAATATTTATATACGGCAAATGCAACAAATAAACTCACACTCTCCTCACCTTTGGTGATGTTTGAACCCTTGACCTCCTAGGAGGCCAAGGACTACGATACCGCTAGGCCGAAGGCCCTTTGGTCCTTCACAACAATGTTGTTCTGCTGTGAAGTTTCACTATTATTTTGTGGTCTCACGAGTCTCAAGGGTCTACGAAGGTTTCACGTGAACCTAAGTTTCGCATAGCCTACTATATTGACTACTTGATTTTCAGGGGATAACAATACCCTCTCAACTTGTCTTCAAGGTGGAAAGAAATGAAAAGGAAATTGATTCAACATGAGGCTAAGGCATGTAAATGAGAAAGGAAGGGTAATTCTCAGCAAGAAAGGACTTCTTGGAGGTCATAGAGTTGTTGAATTGGGCTTTTGTGAACATTGCATCTTTGGAAAACAAAGGAGAGTGAGTTTCTCAAAAGTTGTCCATACAACCAAGTCGACTTTAGATTACCTACAGGTTGATTGTTTGGGTCCCTCGCAAGTTCCTTAACTTGGTGGTGGTCGTTACATCCTCTCAATTATTGACGACTACTCTAGGATGACTTGGGTATTCGTCATGAAGCATAAGAGTGAGTCCTTTGAGAAGTTCAAGATTGGAAAGTTCTCATTGAAAATCAAGTTGGGAAGATAATAAAGCGGCTGGGAACGGACAACGGATTGGAGTTCTGTTCAAGTGAGTTTGATTGGTTTTGTAAAGATGAAGGAATTGCAAGGCATTGAACGGTTAGGCACACTCAAAGGACTCACTCTTATGTAGCCGAAAGAATGAATAAAACGCTTCTGGAAAGAGTGAGATGTGTGTTGTCAAATGCTGGGTTGAATAGAAGTTTTTGGGCAGAAGCGTTAAACACGGTTTGCTACTTGGTGAATAGATACCCGGCAACGGCAATTGATTGTAAAATTCCTATTGAGGTGTGGTCCGGTAAGCCGGCTGATTACACGGGCTTGAGAATATTTGGTTGTCCTTCATACTACCATGTTAGTGAAGGAAAGTTGGAACCAAGATCAAAGAAGGGGCTGTTTATGGGATACGGAATTGGAGTAAAGGCCTACAGAATTTGGTCTCTTGATAAAAGAAATGTGATTCTCAGCCATGACGTAGTGTTTGATGAGGAGAGTATGTTACGTGGCGTGGGTGTTCATCTACTCCAAGTGTTCAAGAGAAAAGTTGTGACCTGTAAGTGGATCTTTAAGCAAAAAACGGGGCTGCCAGGAGCCGAAAGTGTGAGATACAAGGCACGTTTGGTGGCTAGAGGTTATAGCCAAGAGCAAGGGGTTGATTATAATGAAATTTTCTCGCCGGTGGTGCATCATACATCCATTCGGGTGTTGTTGGCACTAGTAGCACAAGCAAATTTGGAGTTGGAACAATTGGACGTCAAAACGGCTTTCTTACATGGTGAGCTTGAAGAGGAAATCTATATGAGTCAACCGGAGGGTTTTGTAGCTCAAAGTAAAGAAAACTATGTTTGTAAGCTCAAGGAATCGCTTTATGGGTTAAAGCAATCTCCAAGACAGTGGTATAAACGTTTTGACAGCTTTATGGTGAGTCATGGATTTACTAGAAGCCCTTATGATGGTTTTATATGTCATAAGAGAAGTGTTGACGGGTGACATGTGTATCTACTACTTTATGTGGACGATATGTTAGTAGCAGCTCGTGATTTGGCTGAAATTAAGAAGTTAAAAGGACTCCTTAATTCTAAGTTTGACATGAAAGATTTGGGGGTTGCTCGAAAGATTCTCAGTTTGGAGATTATCCGAGATAGATCTAGACGTAAACTTTTCTTGTCACAAAAAAGTAACATTTTGAAGATACTTTCTCGATTTGGTATGGCTTCTGTAAAGCCTGTGAGCACACCTTCATCGGCAAATTTTAGATTATCAGTGGCTTTGGCACCTCCGAGGCTGAGGTGGAGTATATGAGCGAAGTTCCTTATTCTAATGTTGTAGGAAGTCTTATGTATGTCACGGTCAGCACTAGACCTGACATAGCTCATGTTGTTAGTGTTGTTTCACGTTACATGACTAATCCGGGGAAAGAATGTAATGTGAAACAACATTGGGTTGCTGTGAAACGTATTTTTCGTTACCTCAAAGGCAGAGCTGATGTAGGTCTCATTTATGGAGGAGAAACAGATTGTATTGTGGTTGGATTATCAGATTCTGATTAAGCAGCTGACTTGACACACAGAGGTCATTAACTGGATATGTATTCACTGTTGGAGATGCCTTAGTGAGCTGGAAAGCGACGTTACAGCCGTCTGTTGCTTTGTCTACAACAGAGGCTGAATATATGGCTCTTAAGGAGGCTGCAAAAGAAGGGATTTGGCTGAAAGGTTTGCTTGGAGATCTTGGGTTTCATCAAGATCAGCCTGTAATTTTTTTGTGACAGCCTGAGTGCCCTTTGTCTTGCAAAAGACCAAGTGCATCATGAAAGAACGAAACACATAGATGATAGATGTTTGTTATCACTTTATACGTTTGGAAAGGAGAATTAAAGTGAAGAAAGTGAAGACTGATGACAATCCAGCTGATGCACTGACAAAACCAGTTTCTTTGAATAAGTTCAGGCATTGTTTGGATCTCCGAAACATTGATAGCTGGAAGTGAAATATTTGTAATAGAATTAAAGCCAAGGTGGAGCTTTGTTAGATGTGGCTCTAATGGAATTAGTTAGTTTTATTTTTCTGTTTGGCATATCTTGACTGTTACCTATAAATAGTTGGGTATCCTCATTTTGTAAAGTCTAGTCTCAATTCGCAAAAAAGATACCTGCAATTCTCTCTACATAGCTTTCTCTAATTTCTCAACCGGTGTTCTCTATGGAGAGATAATTAAACAAGAAAAGGGAAGGAAATTTATGATACTGATAATAACTATAGAACAAAGATCCTAAACTTTCCCAATTTTCTGAAACTCTCAAGGTCAAAAAAGTTCACACTTTGACCTAGTTTGGTTTGGGTTATCCTGAACTTTACCAAATCTACCACAAGATTGCTTATACCTCCGTTTCTAACAGACAAAATAAGATCCTGAAGTTCATTTTAAATCCTACATGTGATGAAATTATGATACAATTTCATAATGAACCAAGGACCGTTGAACATGGTTAGCATATCCACACAAGGACTCATCAATTGCAAGCAATGGCTTCAAAAAACTCAGATGTCTATCCTTTTAACTATTTTACTTGTGCTCGGAGCTGAACAAAATTCCTAACATTTTACATACTTCGAAGAAGGCCTAAGATCCCGTCATGTGCAGAGGTCCGATCTACCCCAAATCTGCCAAACACTGGAGTTCAAGGGATTCAGAAGATGAAAATTTCTTTCAAAATGTGTTCTACCACGTAACATTCAGCCATGTCTAAATCTGTTGAACACTTGAGTAAACCGATGGTTTTAGGATTTACAAATTACCTCAAGATTGTGGCCAGCTCCGAGGTCAAGAATTAGAACGCTTTTGGGCTTTGAGGGTCGCTGAAGGCAGTGGCTGGCCAGCTGGGAGCAAAGGGTCATCAAGCCTGAGGGCACAAAAATGAGGGAGAGAGATTCCTTTTTCTCTCTTTTAAACCTAACTTGACTGGCGG
>NW_020202047.1:21101-27658 GCF_001531365.2 Cynara cardunculus var. scolymus
CCCCCCCCTTGTACATAGGTTCGCCTATGAAACCGAGCATAGCTGGTCCAGTTTAGTTCTTCAATTTTATTAGGTGTGGAACGAGTTTGTCACACTCCTACTGATATACCACTTTCCATGCACCATGTTGTCTGAAATTACATGCTTCCTGGCTCTAATCACCACCTCCAACTAGCAGAAGATAGTCTTCTGTTGGTTCTTTCCCCAGTTTTTTCAAAAAACCTTTTGAAACTTCAGTTTCTGTAACATTGCAAAAGCTTCCAATCCATGAAATTGCCAAGTCGATTTTTCTTCAAATATATTGAAGAAACCTCTATGCTGCAAACAGTGGTTTGGAGAACCATCTTTCAGGATTTTTTATATAGAGTAAGTATTAGCTAGTTTTGCTTGCATGGTGGTGTAGATATTTATACTCAAGAAGTAGCTTAGAATAATGTATGTATGAAAGACTGACCAATTCTAACCTTGCAGCGCCTCTCTTCACAGAGCCCATAGTTTTCCCACCATCTCGTGAACGACTGCCTTCAGGGAATATGTGGACCCACCCACCTCTGTTCAGTTTTGTGATAGCAACATCCATACCCTGCACCAAAAAATAACCAAATGAGCAAGCAATGACAACAAAAAGACATGGGGGCTCCTGCATATTAGTATCGAGATATTGAAACCTTTTAGCCTCCAATAATATCCAAAATTAGAGATGCTTTCTAACTCTTCAGAAGCCATTTTGGAATCCCAAGATTTTAACATTATGAACAAATCAAATATTGAAAATTTCTGCCATTTAGGAGTAATAGCTATGGTTGTATGTATTATAATAAAAAATAATCGTGCCAATTTTATATTTTAGGTTAGCATATTGGTTTCATGAAGTCAAAATGTAGCTTTACTATTAGAATTTGAGGACCTAAAAATAAATATCTACAAGTCATGGTAAAGATTTTCTATAAATAAGACAGCCACCAAAACTCCTAATCAAGCTTGTTTGCTACCAAACTAGAACTTCCAAATTACCTTACCATATATATATATATATATATATATATACACACACGCTAACTTGATCATGCAAACACTGATACAAAGAAATATTTGAAATTGAAGTCACCTAAAAGGTACAAAAAGAAAAGATTTTGATTAACTACTAAAATAGGCCAACCAGCTACCTTATAGGAACCCAAATGAAAGGCGCTCGCTTAGGATTTACACACACAGCCTTATTCTATTATTCTGCCTTTTTTCAAAACAATCGCATGTTCCCTTCCTCCTTTCGGTGGTAGTTCAGAAGGCCACTAAACACCTCTTATTATAAACTGGTCTACCACCTCCAGATTCGTGTTAGACATGAGATGTGATCTGCCTTTGCATTCCTACCTGCCCAAACTCTACCAACAACCCTTGACCCTCTTGCCTCAATGTTTTGTACATCGACTTTAGGGACACTAAAAATCTGCCAACTGATGTATCCCCCTTTCATTTTCACTTGTTCCCCTCCCAACAAAAATTTCATGGTTTGTGTCCTCCAATTCACATGCATGGTGCCCAAAGTGGACAACCATTGCATATCCAATATGCTGTCCGAATTTCAAGTTCCGATAGAAGAAAAGGTTCAAATATCTTCACTCCTTGTATCCACACCTTCACTCCTTTACGCACATTTCCCTTTCATGGCCTTCCCTGCCCCTGGCCAGCATTGTACCATTCTGGTTGGATTTACTTCAATACCTAAGTTTTCTACTAATCACACTCAAATGAATTTATTGGACGCACCAATGTCCGTCAAAACTACAACCTTCTGTTCCCCGACCATTCCTTCCATCTCCATCATTCTAGGCGGTAGAAAATCCAACTACAGAATTCAATGAAATTCCCACATCACTTGGTTTGAATTGGCCAGTTTCGTCTCCTCTTCTTTGAGTCCTTCTTGATCCCCGATGTCAGTACCTTGCAACACCAAAAAGACTTAGTTTTTTTTGCTTACATCGATGTCCCAATGCATACTTCACATCAAACTTATAACAAAACCCTGTTGTCTTTTAAGTTGCAACTCCTTATCGGTTACTCCCTAGAAATCTAGAGTCGTACCTCCGGTATGAGCAGTACTTGTCATTCCCCCATTCTTATCCACCCCCCATTTTCACACGATTTCCATACTAGAGTGAAATGTTTAAATCCTCTTCCCTGATACGGCTTTATTTCTTTCTTCCATCATCATAGCCATCTCCATCACCTATCATTGACGGTAATATGACCTCCGATCGGATCTCCGCTAGCAACCCATTTATGAACTGGTCACAAAGACCTCAAGGACCCATCCAATGGTGCGAGTGCGACCATAGCAACAAATTTCCTTTTACATTATTTGTCTAATGACAAAAAGTGTCCACAGTATCCCTTCAATGTTAGATCTAAGTTGAAAAGCCTCTTGAGTTCCTCCTGCTATTAGTTGCCCACCTCTTTTTGCTCCCCCTCATACCAATGGAGGCATCTCCCTCAAAAGCGATGACTGCTACCTCCAATCGTTCCTCATTGCTCAGTCTATTCAGCTTGTCATACCTTTCAACTCATAATCCATCCATCACAGTCGGACTCGTCAAACACGGCATCTTCAAACGATGTCCTTTTATCGCCAAAAATTATCACTCCTATCGCGTCTTTCCCCTGAACCTTAGCACTTCCTACTACCGCTTTCCTCCTGATTCTTGGTCGATTCTTCATGGAATAGTAAGAGTGTACCCAACCGCTAGAAAATCATCGCAAAATTCTACTCCAAATTCACCAATTCTGCTTAAAACTGTTCCAGGCTGCCTTCCATTTCGCCCATTGTGTATTCTCGCGTTGATAGCAATTTGTTGAGCTTTACTCAACGAAATGAAATTCAAAGTGAAAACTATAATGATTTCACTGTACAACTACTTTCTCCAACGTTCGAGAGGTCAAGAGCTCTCCTAACAAATCTAGTATTACAACTTACAAGCATGCCCAACCATGGCACTCTACATCTTCTTTATACCCGACGACTACTACTAACCGACTCTAACTACTTCCCTACCTCAACTATAATTGAAAAGACTGAAAACCCCCAACCCTTATTCCTTCTAGATAAGGTAATATGTATTGTGGTCCAACAAACTACTACCCTGACACAAGTCTCCAAGAACTCCTATCAAAGCTCATGTCCTTGGAAATGTTTAAAACCACCATGTCCAACCTCAGCTGCTCATCCCACGTCCTCATCGGCATGCCTCTCCTCACCCCCAATGACTCATGTTTTCTACCCTCCTCAGGGGTGCCATCCATCTCCGACAAAATGTGTCAAAACCATTGCAATCTCCCTTGTATCATTTTATCGGTGATAGACGTAACTCTCAACTCTACCCACCAGACGTTGTTTGGAACCTGTCTAACATGGTTTGATCGGAAGTCCATCTGAACATCATTTTCCCTTCAGTTCTAGTGGGACCATCTTGTCACACAACACTCTAATAGTATCCTCCACTTTAACCACCGTCTTTATGCAGTGTGTACATAATCTTGACCTCTCCTCCTTCTGAATCAAGCAGGGGCTGATTGGGCTGATTTACCTTGATCTGGTAGTGTTGCCCCGATAAAAAAAAATCGATTTAAATGTGGAAAAACTTTTTAGCTCAAATTCCTACAATGCCCCTATCAATTAAACTCTAATACCCCCGACTCTCAAAGCCCCAACCCAACTGAAGTCATTATTTTTTTTATTTGTTTGCTATAATGCTATTGATTTTATACACCATTACTTTTGTCTTTTTTTCCAACATCCTTTTGCATTTTATTATTTTATTGATCTATATTTATTGTTATTTGTCCATTGTTAGTTTTCTATATGTTAATTGTTATTTGATTTAGGGTTCTTGAGTTAGTCATCTAATTTGAGTTTGTTATTTTGATTTATTGGTTTGTCTTCTATTTTTGATTTCTCGGCCTTTTTCTAAATGATTTCTTTCTAATTAGATATAATTTATTGGCTCTTGTCTTCTAATTTCATGCTACTGACTACTAATTTATATGTTTATCAACTATTAAGCATTTTTTATATATCTTTCAATAGCTAGGTTTGTTACAAATTGGATTGATGTCAAATGCCAACATGTTCTATTACAAATTGGTTTAGTGTCAAATGCCAACATGTTCTATCACAAATTGGTTTAATGTTAAATGCCAACATGTTCTATTACAAATTTGTTTAGTGGGTTGTTCCTCTAACCATTTGGTCCATTATGAGTCGGTCGAATCTTGTATTAATGTGTAATGTGTTCATTTGCTTTCAGTTTAGAAAGTAATAGTATAATATGCTCGGTTCAACCGAAATAGTAAAAAAGAATAACCAAAAACCAAACCGAATAATTATCTTTATTCGGTTAACTAAACCATGTAAATCAAAAACTGATTAACCTGAAACCGCCTTGGTTCGGAGGAATTATGTTGTTTCAAAATTCATTGACACCCCTAAGTGTGCCCCCAATCATAAAAGTGTCTAGATCCGTCACTGGAATCAGGGATCCTAGATACATGAAGCTATCCCTTTAGGGTATCCTTTGATCCCCAATTTGGACTTTTACCCCCTCGTCAATACGTTTCATGCTAAAGTTGCACTATACATATTCAGTTTTGGAGCGGTTAATGTGCATGCTTGTGTTTCAAATGTCGTTCTCTATTGCTCCATCCTCTCATTCATCCCGGTCTTCGACTCCAACATTGTTTTAGTGAATAGCATACACCATGGGCCCTCACGTAGATCCCTCGCAAGATATCATCCAAAATCACAGTAAAAGGGAATGAGTTTAGCATTGATTCCCGATTTAGCCATATCTCCATCCGGAAGTAGACTCCTGTCGCGCACCGCACCGAAGTTCTAACACAAGTCCTCGAGTTTGAGTTTACCCACTACACAGAATTTCTAGCACAAGTCCTCAAGTTTGCGTATATATCTTGTATTATTGCCCAAACATATCTCCATGGTAACCTCTCCCTACTAGGCTCTTCCTAATCAAGACATGTGGTACGCTATCACATGCCTTCTCCATGTTTATGAGCAAGAAGTGTAGGTCCTTATAAGCTCTCTATACTTCTCCATGAAGCGTCTGAGGTGGAATGCCTTGATCGTCGACCTTGAAGACATGAAGCCAAATTGGTTACCCATCACCTCTATCTCATGTCGCATCCTAGCCTCAATCATTGTCACACAATATATGCACAGTATGGTTGACAAATTATTCAGCTTTCAAAGTCTTTCTCACCTTTCTTTGTTTCAAACAAGTTTAGTTTCACCGGTTTAACCAAGGAACTTAGGGTTTAATATCTAGCTATTTCCCTTAGCCACATCAACATAAAATAGCTACCTTGAACAAGAAGTAATAGATAAGTGTGAAACAAAAAAGATCTCAAGGATTAGAGCATACGACTGATACGAGTTTAGCAAAAGGGACTACCATTACAAGTTGGCATTTAAAGCAAACATCACATGCTAACTAGATGATACCACAATATTAATTTCAACAAGACGGAACAAGTTTCACAAAGCACATCTTTCGATTTTCATTACTTAAACCCACTTGATTTTATAATGAAAAAATTAACAAATAGCAAAAGACGATATGATGCTAACAAAATAACCAACAGTTCAAACAACAAAATTATACAATCATTGCACAAGGCAAAACAGGTACCTTTTGATAAATTCCTTCACCGCGAGAAACAGGAAGAACTTTAACACACTTAAAGAATGCAGAAGTCACTGGATTACGAAAACATCGATCACTAGCACACAGTGTCCATCTCAAGTTACGGGCATGCAGAAGAACACTTGAAGGAAGGAGTGCAGCAATAACTAGTGGATCATCCATGGAGGCAATATGATTGCTAACCTGCATTTATTGAGAAAAAAGTCTCAAGGCCTAATGCAAGGAATAACTCAAGGATTTGTAATCTCTAAAGGAAATGTAGATGAAAAAGCAAGTGTTCAAGATATAGCACAACATTCATCCTTCACGTACTGTGATAAGTGGTGTCTTCTCTGGTCTATTAAATGCTTGCTGCAATTTTTCACCTCCATATATCTGCAATAACAAATCAAGAGCTACTTCCAACATTTTCTACAAAATTTGTAAAAATACATGTAAATTAGCATATTTGAGATTAATTACCTGCACATGATTTAGGCCATGCATGAAAACATGGCAAACATTTCCAATAATAGGAACAGCTACAGCTTGAAGCATTTGGGTGAGAACTGAATCCTCAGGTGTATCAAAGCCGTTGATAACTACATAGTCAGATTATGTATCAAATTGCAGTTGCTCTATATTTTAGAAACCGTCAGCTTAAAATCTCTCTTAGATACTTGTATCGACAATATGGTAGAAGTAATCCTAGATCCAGAATCAACACTAGTAATCCAAGTGACGATGTATTAGACAATTAAGTGTGATATATATATAATTATATTAGAGGGTCTAGAGTGTAAATGTATCTCTTATATATATCCCTGATTGTAATCGATATATACATACATAATTACCAAG
>NW_020202047.1:28803-30233 GCF_001531365.2 Cynara cardunculus var. scolymus
CACATGCCTTTTACACCAACAGATCTGGGAATAACCGTGGTCGTGGATGTGATTCTAGACGCGGACGAGGAAACTACAACAACAGAAGTCAAGGAGGAGGTAACCGTAATCAATTTAGTTGGGCTTCTAATCAAAACACTGTTTTTGGCACATGCAACAGGTGTGGGATTGGTCATATCCCGTCTCATTGCCCCAATCGCGACCCTGCTCCTATGAGGATGAGACAMCCACCTTCTGCCAACTTTACAAATTACCGGTCACAAGCTTAGCTTCCGGATACTGACTCTAGCCATCATGTTGCACCGGACCTATCTAGCTTCGATAACTCTGAGGCCTACTACGGTGAGGACAACCTTCACGTTGGCAATGGTAAGGGTTTACCCATTCTACACATTGGTTCCTCACAACTTCATTCACCAAACAAAACATTTTCCCTTAAAGACATACTACACGTACCTGACATAAAACAGAACTTACTTTCTGTTCAAAAATTCTGTTTTGATAACCATGTGTACTTTGAATTTCACTCTACTTTCTTTGCTGTGAAGGACAAGTTCACACACACKATCCTCCTCACTGGTCCAAGTAATGGTGGTCTCTACTTCTTCCGTCCTCCTCAGCCTCAGYCTGTTCAGAAAATGTCGTTTTCTACCACACGTGCCTCTTCCACCATATGGCACCAAAGACTTGGACATCCACATCCACAACTTTTGAAGTCCATGTTATCTAAATATCATTTACCTTTACAAAATAAGTGTGCTAGTACTTTTTGTGATTCATGTTCTGTTGGCAAATCATCTAAACTTCATTTGTTACCATCTACTTATAAAAGTACGCACATTTTGGATTTGGTTTTCTGTGATGTATGGGGGCCCGCTCCTGTTCCTTCTTTTAATGGTCACAATTATTTTCTGTTGTGTGTTGATCATTACTCCAGATTTATGTGGATCTTTCCATTAAAATTAAAATCTGATGTTTATGCCACTTTTAAACGATTCCTCGCGATGGTTGAAAGACATTTTCAAACCAAACTGAAATCTGTCCAAATCGACTGGGGAGGCGAGTTTCGAAATCTCTCCCAATTCTTCTCTCCTCTCGGCATCACCCATCGCCTCGCATGTCCCCATACAAGCGAACAAAATGGCTTTGTTGAACGACGACATCGACATGTTGAAACGGTCTTACTTTACTTGCTCAATCCCATGTTCCACAACGGTTTTGGCATTTTGCTTTTGACACAGCAGTCTATTTTATTAATCGAATGCCATCCAGAACCAACTCAAACACCTCACCATTTGAACATGTGTTCAAACACAAACCTGATTTTTCCTTTCTTCGGGTTTTTGGATGCCAATGCTACCCTCATCTCCGTCCATACAATAAACATAAAATTGACTTCCGCTCTACATCTTGTGTGTTCCTTGGTTACA
>NW_020202047.1:30763-42234 GCF_001531365.2 Cynara cardunculus var. scolymus
CAACCACTCCTACTCCAACCACTCCAAATCCTTACATCTCCACCTATCCCAAATCTGACCTCCCACCCACCTCTTCATCCTCCACAGGACCTAATGAACATTCTGCTCCACCARATTCGACACCCTCCACAACACCTACAGTGCAAACTGTCCCACAAGAAACAACACCTACCACCACTCCTCCTAATGACCACCCAACGGCCCAACCACACCTATCACCGTCGTTCCATAGTCACCGAACCACCACCGCAGCCTACCCCTACCCCCCCATCCTCTACCACCGAACAACCCACCCGTACTCGACCACCCAACCTACGTCCCAATCCCAAACAAACCAAACCTTACAATGCCTCCTCATACCATACCMATCACCCTTCACCTGACACCGAACCGACCACCTTTACTATTGCTAACAGGTACCCTCAGTGGCGTACTGCCATGGCTGACGAGTATTCGGCACTGATGCGGAATGGTACTTGGACATTAGTACCACGCGTTCCAAATTCCAACATAATTGATTGCAAGTGGGTATACAAATTAAAAAGGGATCAAACAGGGGCAATAAAACGTTACAAGGCACGACTAGTAGCCAAAGGTTTTCGGCAGCAACCAGGCATTGATTATCAGGAGACGTTCAGTCTCGTGGTCAAATCAACCACCATACGTGTTGTTCTATCTCTGGCTGCAACACAGAAATGGTCCCTAAGGCAACTTGATGTGAAAAATGCCTTCCTACATGGTGATCTCAACGAGACAGTTTATTTGCAGCAGCCACCAGGKTTCGTTGACCCGGACAAACCCGATCATGTTTGCCTACTTCACAAATCCTTATATGGATTAAAGCAGGCCCCTAGAGCGTGGTTTCATCGACTTTCTACGGTCCTTCATTCTCTTGGCTTTCARGGCTCCAAAACGGACCCTTCCTCGTTTATTTACTCCCACAGGGGCACCATTTTGTACATGCTAGTCTATGTTGATGACATTCTTTTRACAGGAAACAACCCGGAGGCTATTGACAAAGTGGTACAACGACTTAGCCACTCTTTTGCTGTTCAGGATATGGGTCGCTTGTCTTATTTTCTCGGTATTGAARTAACCAGTCAGGGTCATGATATGATTCTATCACAACGGAAATACATCCTTGAACTCTTGCAACGCGCAGGCCTGTCTAATGCTAAACCGACTTCATCTCCTATGACCACTAATGCTAATCTTGCTCTTGGTGATAGCGTTACGTTTGCTGATCCGGTCAAGTACCGCCAAATTGTGGGTGCCCTTCAATATGTGACATTGTCTCGTCCGGATATTACTTTCGCGGTCAACAAAGTCTGCCAATTTATGCAGTCCCCCACTGAAAATCATTGGACGGCAGTCAAACGAATTCTTCATTACTTGCAGGGCACTGCTGACTATGGTTTACGAATCATGCATGATTCAGGCACAATCCTTCATGCCTACACTGATTCTGCTTACAACTCCCTGACTGGCTTCTCCGATGCTGACTGGGCTGGTTGCCTTGACGACCGTCGATCCACTGGGGGATATGCTATCTATCTTGGTTCAAACCTAGTATCATGGTCTGCACGAAAACAAAGGACTGTCTCTCGGTCATCAACAGAGTCTGAATACAAGGCTCTAGCCGATACTGTTGCTGAGCTCACATGGCTTCAAACACTACTGCGCGAACTCCGGGTTCCTATGAAGTCGGTTCCTACTTTATGGTGTGATAATGTTGGTGCTACGTATCTTTCAGCTAATCCTGTCTTTCATGCCCGTACCAAGCATGTAGAAGTTGACTTTCACTTTGTYCGAGAAATGGTTGCGCAACGGAAGCTTTCAGTTCAGTTTATATCTACAGATGATCAGATTGCAGACGTGTTTACCAAGCCGCTACCTTCACAACGGTTTCTCCTATTACGGTCCAAGCTACAGATCGCTCCCCGGCCTTAGCTTGCGGGGGAATATTAGACAATTAAGTGWKATATATATATAATTATATTAGAGGGTCTAGAGTGTAAATGTATCTCTTATATATATCCCTGATTGTAATCGATATATACATACATAATTACCAAGTTTATCTCGATGGAAGTTTGCTCTCTGAGTCTAACTTGCATGTAATAATTAAAGCATGTGCTACTTAGGTACAACGAGTACTCTATATCTAAGAGAATAGGGTCAATCAACTTCTCCTGTCCTATATTTCTATTGTATATGTAGGAACATGGAGATGGGGTGCCTACTAAACTGCCCACAAAGATTATAAAACAATTGCAACTACATGTTTTTCCTATGTTAACTTAGCCAACTTATCATAGAACTTACAAGGGGGTCAAGAAACCATGTGCATATTGTCCTCTAAGATTCAATTAAATCAATCGAGTTTTGCGACTATGTATGTTAAAATCAATATTAGTTTTCACTTTTTAAGTTTACGCTTATTAGAGTAAAGAGTTACAATAGAATACTAGTCCTACTTGTATTAGATTTAGGTTGCTTCCTTATTACGTGTTCAGTTTGCTATAGGTCCAAGTGTTTCCTACCAACATATTTGTTCTGCATGAAAGCAAATGTATTTCCCAAGATGATCTTTGTTCACAAACATTCGAATATAAATACAAAGGAGAAGCTACAAATCAGGAACAAATCTCCACTCAATTAAGGGGGAGCATTTACCAAATAACAACCTAAAATAGATAAGACTAATTCTATAAATGATACATCTAATTTACAGCTAATAGCTAATTTACAACTAATGCACCCCCTCAGTCTGAGCAGTAGAAGGACGAATGCACAGATTGGACCGAAAACGGTGGAAAAGATGACGCGGTAGCCCTTTTGTGAAGATGTCGGCGTACTGAAAATCGGCTGGAACATGTAAAACCCGGACTGCACCATTTTTTTACCTTTTCTCTGACGAAATGGATATCAAGTTCCACATGTTTTTACGCTGATGTTGTACGGGATTTTTAGCCGATATATTATCACAGTAACCAACTGTAGCCTTGCGAGTGGGAACATAAAGTTCAAGAAGTAAGTTGTGCAACCAACTCGTTTCTGCAACTGCATTTGCAACCCCACGGTATTCTGCCTCAGCGCTTGATCGAGATATGGTTGGCTGACGTTTTGATGACCAGGAAACCGAATTATCTCCTAAGAAAACACAGTACCCGGAAGTGGAGCGGCGAGAGTCGGGGCACTCCTCCAATCGGCGTCAGAATATGCAATAAGTTGGGTCGATTTGGAGGGTGAGATACGAAGTCCATAAGTAATTGTTCCTTTAAGATAATGGAGAACTCGTTTGAGGAACTGGAAATGTGGATCACGTGGGCATGCATGAATAAGCAAATTTGTTGTACCGCAAATGTAAGATCCGGACGGGTGATAGTAAGATATTGTAAAGCTCCTGCCAATTGGCGATAATGTGTCCCCTCAGGTAGTAGTTTACCACTTGTTGCACTCATTTTGGGGGAAGGGTCAACAGGAGTGGAACTGGGTTTGCAATCCGCTATATGAGCCCGGGATAGAATGGTAGTGGCATAATTTTCTTGCGAAAGGAACAGGCCGCCGTCTTCATGCTTAACTTGGATCCCGAGGAAAAGATTGAGGGTACCTAAATCTAACATAGCAAACTCACGAGATAAAAGAGCAATGATATTAGTGAGAAGCTAGTCATTAGAGGCCGTGCGTACGATGTCGTCAACATACAACAGTAAGTAGGCCATGTCATGTCCCTTTTTGTAGACAAATAGGGAAGTGTCACTAACGATACTCCGAAAACCACACTTAGTAATGTAGGTAGCAAATCTGTCATACCACACCCTAGGGGACTGTTTAAGCCCATAAAGAGACTTGCATAACCTGCATACATAATTTGGATGAGTGGTATCGGTAAACCCCGAAGGTTGAAACATATATACTGTTTCATTTAAGTCCCCGTGAAGAAATGCATTTTTAACGTGGAGTTGGTGAATTGACCAACCCCGAGAGATAGCTAGACTGAGCATCATTCTGATTGTGGTCGGTTTGACTACGGGACTAAACGTTTCATCACAGTCGACTCCGACCTGTTGACATTTCTCGTTAACAACTAACCGGGCCTTATATCGCTGTAAGGTGCCATTTGCATTAAACTTGTGACGAAACAACCCTATGCACTGAATAATGTTTGCATCAGGGAGCCGAGGTACCAGGTCCCACGTTTGATTGTCCATTAGAGCTCGATATTCTTCGGTCATGGCGTCTTGCCAATGTGGATTGGAAAGGGATTTAATGTGGAAGCTAGTATGGGAGATATTGTAGTTTGGGCAGTAGTATGTAGGTTAACAGGAGTTTGAGATTTGGATGCTCGGGAGCGGATTATCATGGGATGGGTTGATGCAGGTGGTGGTGGCGGTGGGGGAGGTGGTGGAGGCTATGGCGTTAGGTTTGTAACAGGTGAGGAGGGCTGCGGGGGGCTATGGTGACCGGTGGTTGTGTATTCCGGCGGTGGTAGGTATGGATAAGAGGGAGCTGTTGAAGAGTGGTAGACGGGGAAGTGTTTTGGGCAGAAGAGTTTTGGGTAGTTGGTAGGGGAGTAGGTTGTAAAGTGGCTGGTGGGTCAAAGATGGTAGGAGATGGGTCAGACTCGAGGAATAAGTAGTCTAAGGATTCAGTGGGATGATCTTCAAAAAATGGAAAAGATGTCTCGTCGAAAGTGACATGACGAGAGAGGACTTTGCCAAAAGAAAGGTTAAGGCACCGATACCCGCGAAAATTGGCAGGGTACCCGAGGAAGGTACAACGAGTGAACCGGTGTTCCAACTTGTTTTTCCGTGTCGCGGTTGTGTTAGGATAACACGCACGCCCGAAAACCCGTATGTGGTCATAGGAAGGTTTTCGATGATAAAGAGCAGTCATAGGATTGGTGAATTTTAAGAGTTTGGTGGGGAGAATGTTGTGGAGATAACACGCGGTATGTAATGCTTCAACCCAGATATGGGGTGGGAGAGATGCGTCTGTGAGAAGAGCGAGTATGATCTCGTTAAGTCTTCGAATCATACACTCGGATTTCCCATTTTGTTGGGAAGTGTGAGGGCAAAAGAAGCGGAAGAATAGACCGTTTGTTTCAGCAAAATATTTGAAATTTTGGTTATCGAATTCACCCCCTAAGTCACATTGAAAAGCTTTACTTGTGAGACTGAATTGAGTTTGGATGTATTTATGAAACTGAGAGAATTTGGAAAATGTTTCAGACTTGAATTTTATTGGAAAACCCCATGTATATTGTGTGAAATCGTCTATTAAAACCATGTAATATTTATAACCTATTTTGCTGGGGGACAAGAGATGTCCATAAGTCAAATGAACAATATCAAACGGTAAAACAGTAGTAGAATTAGAATCGAAAACAGTAATCGTTTGTGCTTTGAAAGCTGACAAGAATTGCAAACCAAAGATCTACTATGTTTAGGACATGGAATAATATTATTCAAACTAAGAAAATCCAAAACAAGAAGACCGAGATGTCCCAATCGATCATGCCAAATGTCTCGAACACTTGAGGTGAAAAAAGTGGAGTTGGTGACCGGATAGGTGAGAGGATATAGACGTCTCAAGCGTTTGTGGCAGGACAGCATCTGACCACTCTGATAATCCTTCACAAAAAACCCATTGGGATCCAAGTCAATGGAAACATCATTATCAACAGAAAGTTTACGAACAGAAAGGAGATTCTTAATGATGTTGGGTGTGTAAAGAATGTTGTTTAGGTGTAGGTTACGTGTGGTTGTTGGAATGGTGGAGGAACCCGATCCATGAACCGGCATAGGAGCACCATTACCAACAAATATTGAGCCAATGGGACAATTTAACGAGGGTTTAGAAATCTTACCTTGGTCGCTCGTGAGATGGTCTGTTGCACCCGAGTCCATGTACCATTGATCATCAACCGGGTCCATGGTCATTGTCTGAAGTGCTTCRCCAAGCTGAGTTGGCTCAAGGGGGTTAAAGGCAGTGAGATTAGCCTGGTTCGCTGTTGAGCCAAGAGGTCTTGGGACTAACTTGCGACGTGCAGGTGGGCCGTGAGGTGTGGCCCAGGCTGGCATAGGAGATCCAGCCCAAGAAGAGGCCCATCCAGAGTTGGTGGGATATGGACTGGCAGTGGGCTCCAATAGGCCCAATTGGGCAGCCGATTAGGCTGAGAATTCCATGGCGACCGAGTCAACTGAGGCTGGCCTGAACCACGCCAAGGGCCTGTTGAGGAGGAACCGCTAGAGGAGTTATTGGGCCGCCTATGTCCAGACCTGTTATTGGGGCGTCTTCTGTTGACATAGTTTGAAGGATCATGTGGTGGTTCTGAGGAAACAGCAGCCATAGCAGTCTGTGTAGACATGGTTTCCCGGGCATTTTGTCGGTGATGTTCCAACTCGAGCATACTACATGCAGTCTCCCACATGGGAAGACTTTGATATACGAGGCCGCGGTGTCGTATTCTGCCGGAAGTCCTCTAACAAGTTGAATAACGAGCATCTGATCATTAACCGGACAATCCACGTCATTCAGTTGACTGCCCAATTCCTTGAGTTTTTGGCAGTAAGCTTCAAGAGACGGCATGGATTTTAATGTGAGGTTATTGAATTCATGCTCTAGTGCCGCCGCCCTAGAGCCCTTGTTGAGAAAAATGGCTTTGATTCGAGACCAGGCTTCGTGGGCAGTTGACTCGGTTGCCAAGACACGAACCAGTAAATAATCGGACGTCCCGTAAATCCATTGCAATACAATCGAATCATTTCAGTCCACGCTTCATACTCTGCATCAGTTTTCGCCGGAGGCGGTGTTCCGTCAATGTGTGACATGACTTTGTATCCCTTGGCATGTAGTTGAAATAACTTGACCCACGAAGAGTATGAGACCTTCGTACCGTCAAGCACCCGGTCCTTGTGTTGAATGTTGGTCACAGTGTAAACGGGGTGAAGGGGCTTGGTGACATTTTCAGGCTTGTCATATTGAATGATCCTAAGTTTGATAAGGCTTTGGAACACCTCTTTCTTTTTGTAAATTTTTTTTGAAGTATATAAAGCAAATACTCACGCGCACTCCTCACCTTTGGTGAGCTTTGAACCCTTGACCTCCTGGGCGGCTGGCCTCTACCAATAACCCAGGTACCACTTTCTTCTCATCTCCTTCACCCATCCAAACTTCTCCAGTATTCGAATTTTCATTCTACATATTCATATATTCACTATAGGATAAGTAGCTAATATTCATGGTCTATTGATTCTCACTTACTAGTCATTTTAAAGGAAAACTTCACAAGGCTAAAATAGATGGTCTATTGATTCTCACTTACTAGTTATTTTGATTGTCAAGTGACAGAACTATAAACAACTAGCAGACTAGCTAATATTCATATTAGTTAACGAATGAACTAAGTGGTCCTAGAAATGTTAAAAAAATTGAATGAAAAGATCCCAATTCACTAACCTATGCCTATGCTTACTAAGTGAATGGTGATTAGGGATACACAAGCAAATCTGACACACATCTCAAATTGAAGCCTACATTCCGTATTTAGGGCTAGGGAAAAAAGTTTAGTTCAGAATGTGGAGATAAAGAAGGCTCTATTTCATAAAAATAAATTATCCTCGAATTTTGCCCATAAAATAGATAAGGTCGTGATTCCATATGATTTCTTCTCATCTCCATATTTCCCTCTCCTGAATTCTCCATTCCTCCACTTAACGTTCTACATAACACTTCATTCCATATTTCCATTGGACTCACACCCTTATAAGATATATTTTACAACACCAACAGGGATTATCTACTGTTTCTCACATTTTAGTCATATTGATCGTGAGTTGATAAAACCATAAATATCTGACATCTACAATAGTGCCCAATTTACTGATATATATATACCCAGATTTATCAAGTGAACTGCAGTTCTGGGTACACAAGCAAATCCAAATTGCGTCTAAAATTAAAGCCTGCATGACTCTACTAGAGGTAAAAATGATAAATCGATTCCAGATATATCAAATTTCACCATCGTTGATCCTCCAAGCTCAAATATGTTCCTTATGTCCCACATTAATTCATGTAAGCATGTACTGTTTTTTGACGTAGGCACTCTTTAAGTACACTGATGCCTAACTTCAAGACAACTATTCATAAGACTTAGTTGTACAATAAATGTCATTGTGATTCCATATAGCGGTCATATTGAATGATCCTGAGTTTGATAAGGCTTTGGAACACCTCTTTCTTTTCTAAATTTTTTCTGAAGTATATAAAGCAAATACTCACGCGCACTCCTCGCCTTTGGTAAGCTTTGAACCCTTGACGTCCTGGGCGGCTGGCCTCTACCAATAACCCGGGTACCACTTTCTTCTCATCTCCTTCACCCATCCAAAATTATCCAGTATTCGAATTTTCATTCTACATATTCATATATTCACTAGAGGATAAGTAGCTAATGTTCATGGTCTATTGATTCTCACTTACTAGTCATTTTAAAGGAAAACTTCACAATGCTAAAATTGATGGTCTATTGATTCTCACTTACTAGTCATTTTGATTGTCAAGTTACAGAACTATAAACAACCGGCAGACTAGCTAATATTCATATTAGTTAATGAATGAACTAATTGGTCCTTTCTTTCCCTGGCTCGTTTGCTTCTTTCTCTCCTCATTCGTGCATCTAGGAGCACGAAACGGCTAGTCTAGAAATGTTTAAAAAAAAGTGAATGAAAAGATCCCAATTCACTAACCTATGCCTATGCTTACTAAGTGAATGGTGATTAGGGATACATAAGCAAATCTGACATACATCTCAAATTGAAGCCTACATTCCGTATTTAGGGCTAGGGAAAAAAGTTCGGTTCAAAACATGGAGATAAAGGAGGCTCTATTTCATAAAAATAGATTATCCTCAATATTTGCCCATAAAATAGATAGGGTCGTGATTCTATATGATTTCTTCTCATCTCCATATTTCCCTCTCCTGAATTCTCCATTCCTCCACTTAACGTTCTACGTAACACTTCATTCCATATTTCCATTGGACTCACACCCTTATAAGATATATTTCACTACACTAACAGGGATTATCTACTGTTTCTCACATTTTAGTCATATGATTTGATAAAACCATGAACATCTGACATCTACAATAGTGCCCAATTTACTGATATATGCCTAGATTTATCAAGTGAACTGCAGTTCTGGGTACACAAGCAAATCCAAATTGCGTCTAAAATTGAAGCCTGCACGACTCCGCTGGGGGTAAAAATGATAAATCGATTCCAGATATATCAAATTTCACTATCGCTGATCCTCCTAGCTCAAATATGTTCCTTATGTCCCACATTAATTCATGTAAGCATGTATTGTTTTTTGACGTAGGCACTCTTTAAGTACACCGATGCCTAACTTTCTGAAATATGTCCGTGAACCCAACGATATCAAATATGATTACCTTGTTGATTCCTTCTATGCTACTGCACACTTGCAAGTGATATTTACCGATATGCTTAGTTGAAGATATCAAATACGTGAAACCGTAGATACAGGCAGGCAAATTAAACCAAATATTGGGCGATAGAAGGCAATTCTAATAATTTAACACAAGAAAAGGTCCTACTACACTTTGCAGTAGGTTTAACCATACCTCTCTTACGATAAAAAGTGGAAGAATTAGCTAATGTTTCACTTCGGAAATGGCGAAAACGTTGAAGCCAGCGTTCCATAACAGACGAAACGTACCCATTGGACCGCTGCCGGCGACGGTGTTTGTCGATGGCTACTCGAAAACGATCTCTGAGGCGGTGCTGTACACAAAGTGCTCTGTCCTTCCACCGATCTTCCTTCTGGAACCAACGCTCCTCCATTGTTTTCAGATCAAGGCTCGAGCACGGAAAAAATATCGGGAGGGGAATTAGAGAGCAGCGGGAAGTTGGAGTGCGACAGGTGTTTAGGTTGTAAGTGTTTGCTATGGCTACTTACCTATTACTTACCCGGCCCGATGCTTGTTGGCAAACAGTTTTAGGTATTATTATTTTTTTTTAAATTTTTAAGTTTTTCATTTATAAAAAGTGATACTAAAGTCTGAAATTTAAATCAGTTAGATTGTTTATTTTTACGTCTGAAATCTGAATCAGTCAGACTATTTGTTTTTACGTCTAAAATCTAAAATCTGAATCAATAAAACTGTTTATGTTTGTAAACTGACAAACGTTTAAAGTCTGAAATCTGAACCAATTCATTTTAATTAAATTCAACTGAAATGTTCAATCATTTAAACTATTTGTAAACTACCATCTATTTTTAACACATTCAAAAACTTTAACTAAAATATGTTAATTGATTCAACACGTAATAGAAAACATGAACAAAGTATAATAACAACTAGAATCAATATTCATTTTGCATTAATTGTGTCACAATTTCTTCTTTTAAACTAGTCATATATGTTTGATCAGTGACACTCCCATGCGATCGAACCTTTTCGGCCTCATCCTCGCCATCGACCATCGTCCTCTTGCTCGTTGGTTTGATAATACTCAGAAAATAACTCATCACTTAAATATTACTCTCGTATGATGTTGTGAACCGCAAAACATGCAATAACAACGTCTATTTGAACCTCAAGTGTAAATGGTGCCATTCTTTTCAATTTTGAAGAATATGCTTTCAAGACACCATAAGAATGTTTAATAGTATTTCTAAGATTTGCATGGAAATGATTAAACCTTTCATACTTGTTCATTGTTGGTCGACGACGAAAATCTCTGAGCCAATATCTAACGTTGCAATGCGGTGCCATAAATACTCGACTATATGTATACACAACATCACATAGATAATATTTATCTTAAAACAATAAATAAAATAGCTATTAATATGAATGTAGTAAATATATTACCTCTAAAATCATTAATATACCTGAAGGAGGAAATGGAAATCCAATATCACCGTCTATTAAAGCTTCGGACAGAACTCTAGAATTATGTGCAATTCCTTCCCATCCGGCAACAAGAAATGTAAAAACCATGTTGAAGTCACAAATTGCCAAAATATTTTGAGAGCATTCACCTTTTTCCTCGTCCTCTGTATACATGTTATTCTTGAATAGAGACAATAGCATGTATTAAAGTTCCATTAAGGGCGTCAATTGCTCCCTACATTAAAGCTAATAGTCAAAATAAATTTACTAAATAAAGTTATACAACTATTATTGAATTATTAGTTCCCTCAAATATCCGTCGTAACCTCCTATTATTCCCAGAGAATATCTGGATTAGGATCGAATGATGTAGGAAGTATGATCTTTTTAGCAAACTCAATCATTTTATCCAACACTCCATGAAAAAAATTATGAATTTTTTGTGTTAAGTGTTGAAACCTATTTTTCAACATTCTATAACATCGATTGTGACCTATAATTATGATAAGTCCAGATTTCATACGAATCTTGAAGTAATCTTCAT
>NW_020202048.1:0-3316 GCF_001531365.2 Cynara cardunculus var. scolymus
CAAACCAAATCATGGTTTCAACATAGGTTTATACTCAAACCTTTTTGTACATTAAGAACAATATGTTCTTCCAAAATAGTTTCAAACACTGTTTTTCTGACAAAATCTCGTACAAACTGGTTTAACCCAGTTACTGTTTGAGTCCTCCAAAAACAGTTTCAAACCTTCAAACTCACAATCTTTATGTTTAAAACATCTAGAAAACAACTTTTCACCAAGCTCTTTCTATACCCAAATCATTAAAACTTAACAGTTCACTAWTCATAAATATAGAAGTTTTGGGTAATAGACTCACAGTTATAATCAAAGAACAATTTAAAACTCACAATTTATATGAGCAATTTAAAACTCACAATTTATATGAGCAATTTAAACCTCACCTTTGTTTTGAACAGTTTCTGCAGACACAGATCAAACAGCAAGTTCTTTTTGCTTAAACAAAATCTTCTCACGCCTTTAAAATAGCAGGTTCTTTTCAAGAATCTCACACAAATTCTTTCTAAAATGATAGAGATAAGGATAGCCTTATCTTTATCTTTCTTTTTATATCCCACTTAGACAGATGAAGGATTTTATTTATAAAACATTAATTAGGCGGTGGCACTATTATTATAATAAAATCAATGCTTAAGGTGAAGATACCTTATTCCAAATAAAATAATACCCCATGCATGTACAGTAACACCACATATAGAATATTCACAAATATATATATATATATATATATCATATTATGCATTTTATCACATATGTATACTATTCAAGAACTTAATCAATTAATATGCATGTCATTTTGTAATTTACCACATAATCACATATAATTTACCTTGACCCAGATTGTCTAAAACCAGGTTATAACATAGAAGTTTGGTTTTCAACATATGTTTGTTGAACAGGAATATCTATTAACATCTGTTTTTCTTTAAAAATCATTTTTTCTTTAAAAATCGTTTTTTCTGAACATGGTCAAAAAGACAAGGATTCTTCCAAGGTCTTTTGACTATCTTCAAAATTTTGATCTGTCACCTGTATTTCAGATGAAGAGGGAATATCATATTTTTTAAATGTATTTTTTTTTATCAAAGTTGTTATCTTGAAATTATCGGTTTTACAATTTATTGCTCCATTTTTTTAATATCTGGCTTGCTCTTATTAATAAATCTCAAACTTGTAAAGTATTGTCTGGTAGATTGGCAATATCAATGATATCTGAGACCGTGTCTTCAATCGTCTCTATCTATTTATCCATAAAAGAAAGGAGTTTATCGATTTCTTCATTCATCTTTTCCATCTCTGGTTAAGAAATCTGCTAAAACATTTTTATCAGATTTAATAATTTCTGTATCAAAATTATATTCAGATAAAAGAGTTTGTCATCTAATTAATCTTTTATACTCTGGTTTGGAGGGTAAATTATTTCTAATAAATGCTTTAACTTGGGTATTATCAGTTCTTAGTAAAAAGTTTTTTGGTAATAAAAAGTAATAAATTTTTTGACAACTTTTTACTACCGCTAATAATTCTTTTTCATTAATATGATATCTTGTTTGGGTATCTGTAAATGTACCAGAACAATATCTACATATGTTTTATTCAATATTTTCTTGTTGTAAATTATAATCTACTTTCTTAAGGACTCCACTCCAATGATTTTTAGAAGTATCTGTTTCAAGAATCAAATTATCATCTTTCTTTGGTAATTGTAGTTTTGGTAGAGATCTACAATATTATTTTATCTTTTTTACTTGGATTTCTAAACCTTTATCAAAACTAAAGATTTTATTTTTCTTTGTTAAATCTTGGAAGAGTTTTCTTAATACGGCCAAATTTTTAATAAAATCTGACGCATAATTAAATATTCCTAAAAAACTTTGTACTTGTTTTTTATCTATTAATTTATCAGGAAATGAATTAATATATTCTAAGATGTGGCTTTGAAGTTCTATACATTTGCCATCAATCTTCATTCCTAAAAAGTCTATCTGATCTTGTATTAGTCTTGTTTTCTTTTCGGATAAGGCTAATCCATTTTTAGTACATAATTTTATAAATATATCTAGATGTTTTATATGAGATTCTATATTATCAGATAATATTAAAACATCATCAACATATACGAAAATAAAACCATAATCTTTAAAAATAATATCCATTTTTATTTGGAATATTTGTGGGGCATTTTTTAATCCAAATGGCAAAACAAGCCATTCATATTGACCTTGAGGTGTAGAAAAAGTTGTATAAGATATACTATCAGGATGCATTTTTATTTGCCAAAATCCACTTTTACAATCAAATTTTGAAAATAACTTTTTGTTTGTAGTCCAATTTATTAAGCTTTCTTTATGAGGTAAAAAAGTATCCATCAAATATAGTGTTATCATTTAGTTTTTTATAGTTTATTATCATCCTAGCTTTTCCTCTAGCTATTTCTGCATGTTTTCTTACCATAAAAACAGGAGAACTATGAGGACTATGACTTATCCTAATTAATTTAAGATCTAGTAATTCTTTAATATGTATCATAAATTCTTTTTGGTCTTCAGGGTTGTATCTCATTGGTTTGACCCTAATTTTTTTTTCTTTATCTTTCATTTCTAGTTTGGTTGTAATGTGGTTTTTATCTCAAAATTGTAATGGATTCTCTGTATAGCATTGTTTTAATTTTTGTTTTATATCTTCAATATTTGAATCAAGTTTTCTTAAATTTACTTGATAATCTAATACTATTTCTTTTGGTTGGTATTTTAATAATGGCGTTCCATTAGAAAAAATCGGTTTTGAAGTTTATCCTATATCACCACGTTGGGTTGTGCGTTTTTTAAAAGAGAATAGACAAATTTTTGGCATACGCTCTTTTTATTCTATTTACCACTATTAAGTGATGACATGATGTTTTAAATATCATTTTAAAACCAATTATGTCAAATGTTATTTTATTAAATCTTTGTAAAAAATTATTACCTAATAGGATATCTCAACCTGTATCATGAAAGTAAAAAGGAGGGCATTTAATCATAAATGATCCTATTAATATTATTGGTTCCGGTATTCCTCTATCTAAACTAACGATATATTTGGATATTCCTCTTCCTCTATGAAGTCTTAAATCTTGATGATATTCTTTAGGATAACAATCTGGTTTATATATATATATATATATATATATATATATATAGAGGAGCGTTCAAATGAAAACTTGACCCATTTGTGTAAACCGTGTAAACCAATCTCATCCGTCCATTTTCTTGATCAATGGCCTAGATTATATTATTTTATTTTAGGAAATTAAAAATTAAAAAATAATTAATATTCA
>NW_020202048.1:7311-8611 GCF_001531365.2 Cynara cardunculus var. scolymus
AATTAAGTAGTAAAATTGATTAAAAAAAAAAAAAACTTGTTATAAAATAGTCCAACTAACATTTCATTAAAATAACTTTTAAGCTAATTTATTAATATTACATGTATACAAACTTAGATGATGGTTCAAATGAGGATACTAAGAGGGTGTTTGGGATTGCTTATTTAAAGTGTTTTTTAATTTATTTCCGGTGTGATACCGATAATAAGAAGTTTTTAGTATTTGAATAAAGAAAAAAAGAAAATGCTTATACCGGTTTGGCACCGGTAATAAGGAGTTTCTAATAAGTTACTTCCTTCTAACTTATTAACTTATTCCGGTATGGTACCGGTTCTTAGTTTTTAGTGTTTGGATGAGAAAAGAAAAGGGTATCTCGTCTATTTTATCAACTTTTCTTGTATGGTACTGCCATAAGCTAATCCAAACACCTTTTATAAAACTCCACTTTACCACCGTATAAGTTGATAAGCATTTTTACAAAAAAAACATAAGTTGTTTTAAATAAATACCCCCTAACTATTTAAAGAAATAAGAAAAATTGGTCGTTAATGTACAAAATCACATGTGATTTACATTAACGTCAAAAAAAAAAAAAAAACGAACGACTTTTGAATATGTATGATTTTATATGTGAATATATATATATATATATATATATATATATATATATATATAGGGTTGGGTTCACGTGAGACCAAGGGTTTTTCGTGAGACCCGCAAGACCAATTTATGTTCATTGATCAACTTTATAAGTTAATGGTCTAAATTACACGGTGACAATTTTGTAATTATTGAGGAGTCTCGTGGCATTTATGAATGTTCAGATCTGACGATTGTAGATCTAATCCAAGGGTTGAGAATTGGTCTTACGGGTCTCACGAAAAATACTTGGTCTCACATGATCCCATATATATATATATATATATATATATCATGTTTGATGTTGTATATTAACGAACTTTTTTTTGTTTTTCTAAATAATTAGCATTCTTGTTCGAATCTGTATGCATATTTAAAAGGGAAAATTGCACCAAAAAGGAACCAACTTTCACCTGATTCCTATTTTGGGGAACCAACTTTCAAAATCGTCATTTTGGGGAACCAACTTTCACCTGATTCCTATTTTGGGGAACCAACTTTCAAAATCGTCATTTTGGGGAACCAACTTTCACTTGATTTTTATTTTGGGGAACCAACTTTCAAAATCGTCATTTTGGGGAACCAACTTTCACTTGATTTTTATTTTGGGGAACCAACTTTCACCTGATTCCTATTTTGGGGAACCAACTTTCAAAACCGT